>NC_142942.1:31219614-31244614 GCF_046866305.1 Octopus bimaculoides
TCTACACAGAAGCCAGAAATCTTCAGCTGACAACAAATGTCGGCTCGGGAAACCGAAAACATTAGACGCATCAAGTGTCAAAGAATATCTCATAGATACTACTTTTGACAAATAATGACAAATAATGACGAAGATATTGACACCAGTGGAATTATAGAATTGCTAAAACAGCAATCAAATTAAAACCTAAGCAAACTAAAAAACATGTCTTGTGAAAGTCAGCTACCCACTTGACGTCAATGTGGAAAGAAAAAAATATGGGGGGAAAAGACATCTGCGAACCAGTGATAAGGTGTCTTCAAATACACTTTCATTCTTACATCTATTATTAATAGAGTGACATGATATACAACAACCAGTCTGGATCAAAATATGGATTTTTGGAGAAAGAACACAACTACCACATCCATGCACCCCAGATGATCGGGAAACCTGCAAAACTGCCTTAAAATTTAATGACTTTTAACTTAAAGATGTAATAAATAACTAAAATAATATTTTTATAGGTTTTTTTTTCTTTTATAAGTTTACCACCGAAGACGTGGCCAATCATAATCAATTCTAAAACGCCAATCAGAAAGAAAAAACATACATACATACATACATACATACATACATACATGCTGCAGTTACCCGCAACCTGTTGCTGATCCCTTAATTTTGTTTATAAATGTATAAGAACTTTTAAATAAGTTCCACACCGATAATGGTGCTTACATACCGAAGAGCTTGGTAAAAAAAATTATTAATTATTAATTTATTAATAAATTAATAAATTGATAATCCTTTACCCTTTTTAATTGTAATAATTATTCACTCCCGGATAGTAAACCACAGATTTTCTGCGGTACCGCCTGCGACGCACATGGTAATTCTTGAGGGAAGATGATGGGCTGGCTGGCCTATGTGGATTTGGAGATACTTTCAAACTGTGTCGATTGCTATGATGGCGCTCGGTCATGCATGCACATTGCCAGTATCGTCGAATTTACAACAGGAATATCATACCGATGAGGTAATGAAGAGTTTTTCCTTCTAAACCAGAAACATGTATATGATTAACTATGGCTAGTTTAGTTCGTTATTTTTCTTCTTGTTTTGCCTATGTGAGTTGCGGGTAACTGCTATCTGTTGGAGTTTCAGCATTTTTAGCTGCTATTTCTGAACTTCGGTATGTGGTGAAGCAGCCTGTTGCTGATCCCTTAATTTTGTTTATACATACATACATGCATAGATACAGAGATACATATATACATGCATGCATGCGTACATACATACATACATACATACATACATACATACATACATACATACATACATACATCAATGTTAAATCTGTCATCATTATGAAGTAAATATAAATATATATATTTATATATATTCACGAAAAACAGACACACAGACATACACATTAGATCATACATATAAGGGGACTTATACATATAAGGGGGGACATACATATAAGGAGACACATACATATAAGGGGACACATACATATAAGGGGACACATACATATAAGGGGATCATACATATAAGGGGACACATACAAGGGGACACATACAAGGGGACACATACATAAATGCGTACATAAATATGTGTACACGGAATTAATAACAACATTTTCAGCTGATGTAGGCATGGAATTTGGCCAAAAGAAATGTTCATATTTGGTTATAAAACGAGGAAAATCAGTCCCCCAAACCCAAACCTTCTGCATCAACGGTCTCTCTATCTCACCCATTAACAAAGAATGTTAAAAGTACCTAGGCATAAACGAAAATGTATCATACGAAGGTACTGTGAATAAGATTAGGGTGACCCGAGAGTATTACACCAGACGTAGGAAAATATGGCAGTCGGAACTCTCCTCTTACAACAAAACAATATCTCACAATGCATTTGCAGCACCGTGCTGATCCCAACATTTGGGATACTTGATTGGTCTGTAGAGGAAATCCACTCCATAGATATCAAAACCCACAAAATCCTGACAACTGGGAACTTCCACAGAAACAATGATGTTGACAGGCTCTACCTAAATAGAAATGAAGGTGGTAGAGGCCTGTGATTAGTGCAGATGGCTTCCGAATGCCGTTTGGTATCAATCACTCTGGCAGCACCTGCTAAACAACATTAGAAAAAATAAATATATTAATGCAGTCCTGAAAAGTGAAGTGAGCAACCGTGTACGAGTTGGCAGTGAACTCCCCAACAAACACTCTCTTCTTGGTGATCTATACAGCCCCAAAACAGCTGGGCTCTCTTACCTCAGAGAAGACCTGGATGGAAAGCACTGAGCATACAAAAGAACATGCGGGAAAGCCCGGAAGCTTGAAGAAGACAGCAGAATTGACACGAAGCGCAGCCTCTCTTGGACACAAGACCACTACATCACATTACACTTTGAAGGCTATGCGTTTGCAATCCAGGAACAGGAGATTGCCACAAAGTACTTGGTGAACAAGAAAGACGATGATGCTCTTGTAATCACAAGATACAACCGCATGTGTAGGCTATGTCAACCTCCAGCTTCTATATCTTGACTATGAATTCATATTCATACCAGTAATAATTGGAGCGCCAGGTTTTGTTAGTAAATGCTTAAAGCAGAATCTGAATAAACTGGGATTTTCAGAAAGAGAAATCGATCGGCTGATTCGTACATTACAAATGCAATCTGTGAGTGGAACAGTAAGAATATGCAAGACTTTTCTCAAGTTCCAATTGTGAATTCGTCTGTGTTAACTACATCCCAAAGATGGAGCCTTGTATCTTTGTTGGAAACCAGCTTCCTCCTCAGTGGAAGATTTATAATAATTAAAAATAGAAGAGACATAAATACATACATACATACATACATACATACACATATGTATGTATACGTACATAATATATACACATCGAAAAGTATTCTCTGACTGATGACCACAGATATACACACAGAGAGAAGTTGCACAACTCTACAGCACGGGTCACCAGAGCAAAAAACTGCATACAATATAGCCAAAACAACTTCAAAATGACGATAAGAAAGATGATAAAAGACCTAATAACCCATTGTATGTTCAAGATATGCTTTTGCAATCTCACATCATAAGTGACAGACCGAAAATATCCTCATCGTATTACCTAACAATGCTGCACGATGTCGTTGCCATAACGTTTTACAATGCAATCCCTCGAAAAAATAATCTTGATCTTAAGAAACCAATCATAGAGTGGTTCCTTATAATCAAGATGTAGAAGGGATAATCACTCGTAATATAAAAGTATACTTGTGGAATACTCCTGTCGAGATCTCAGTATAATGCAAGAGATGATGATTTGGGACAAAGGTAAAGAAAAAAAATGGGCACAGTTGAGGAAATCAGTTTCGCATATTGTGGCCATGCTAGGGCACAGCTTTTTAGTTGAATTAATAAATCCCAGTACTTTTTTGTTAAGTCTGGCACTTATTCTATCGTTCTCTCTGCCCGAACCGCTATATCACTGGGACGTAAACACACCAACACCTGGATGTCACGCGAGGATGGGAGAAAACAAACACAGGCATATATACATGAACACGCATAAACAGACAAACGGACGGACGAACGAACATATATTCATAAAGCTCACACACACATACACACACACACACACACACACACACACACACACACACACACACACACACACACACACACGCATATATATATATATATATATATATATATATATATATATATATACACACACAAGTAAATATATTTACACAGAGCATAAAGTATAGAATACTAAGAAGAGAATACACAATTTCTTAACTCGACAACTGTTTTAGGAAGATTGGAATTACGTAATGATCGTAATGTTCATAATTTGCAGATGAAATGTCTTGGGTATGCAACCAATAAATAGTGACACTGAGATATCGCTATAAGACCGGCTCCATTCATCAAAAGAAAATTAGCAAAAACAGTCCATATAGTAGTGCGAGAAATTTGTATGTTGAAGGGAGACAGGAGAAGGAATAAGTAAGAGCAAAAAGCTGGGGGAGGACATAAGTGGTGTAGTTAAGTAGAATAAGTGCGAGACAGGGAGTGAGACGAAGATTTCTGTGGCAAAGGTTGAATGAACAGAAGTAGAATAAATGAAACATAGAAGAGAGGGAAAAAGTTAAGTTTATGTTTAGTGTGATGAAAGGGAACGCCACTGGTGTCGGAAATCTCACTAAGCAGACTAAATTAATTAGGAATTGTAGAGAGACAGGAAGATACGAGCAATGAACTAAAGGAATAGCGGTTGAGGTAGTGAGGGAGGAAAATATGTTGAGAATTGTACAAAAAGAATAGAGAAAAAATGCTAGCATAAAAAGTGTTTATGAATAATAAGGAGAAATCATAGTCTACGTAATGGGCAAAAGTGAAATAAAATTTGTGTTTACATGAGAATATTACGTCAGAGTACTTATTGAATAACGGTGTTATGTGGCGAAGGATGGTGAGCGATTCACTGCAACGCAAGTTACAAGTAGGGTGGTTAGTATTGTACGGGGAAGCTTCACAAACTACAGACCAGGTTAAGGTATAAGGAATATTCTGGGACTTGAGGTGATGTATGTATCTAGGGAGGTAGAGTATCTAGAGGCTCCGTTTGAAAATGCATTTATGTAAACCCGGTAGCATCGCTTGAGATCAACAGTGCCACCAATGTAGACCGTAGCCTGGTGGGAAGGTAGGGTTATTATCCGGCATTTATATACGCTGTTATAGTGTAAACAGAAACCATCCAACGAACATAGTGGAGAGACCCAGAAATTACAGGTTTTTCCACAAGCGATAGGCTTATAATTAATTCTATTCTGTTCTGTTCTGATCTTATTCATATGATCTATTTTCCTCGAAGTAGGACCATAAATGTTATCATTACTAATATGGGGCCAGGAATATATCGTCACCGCTGTCACATGTGGTAGGGTTACGAATGGTAGAGGTAGAAGTAACAGGGCTGCTATTATTGAAGTAGGTAGGGTTAGGGTGGTATCCAAGTGGATAGTTCGTAGAGTCTACAGGAAAGCGGCTTAGTTTGCGCCTCGTGGAAAAGGCAATTATAGATCTCAAGTTTAGTTTTGTAGAGTACGAGATTTTTAATCAAAGATTTATTAAAGATGGATTAGTATTTATGACGTGCTGGGAAATTAGAGCTTAGGATTTTGGAAAATAGCTTTGTAAAGATTTAACCTGGAGAGAGGACGGTGGCGCAAACCATAAGCTCTCCTGGTTTCTGCCTTTGGGGGACTTAAATTGCTAATAAGTAAAAGGCGGGCCACTCTCGGGAGACTTGAGATTATTTGACCTCAGAGGCGGCTGGAAAACCGGGCGAGTATAGGCCGTGGGGGAATTCAGTTGCAGCGTGACGAGATGTGGATGAGTAGAAGTAAGCCTGGCAGGTTTTGATTCCACGCTAGGAAAGAGAAGTCCGAGTTCTGTTTTTAATCTAATATTGGGAATATATGAGAACTCTCAGAAGCCGCTATTCGGGGGAGCCTGGTTATTGTAAGGGGCATGATTATTATAGATATCCTCATTTGCTGATAAGCTTGAAATCCTGATCGAAATACCAGTGACAATATTATTAATGGTAATTCTAGGGTGATTAGACCGGACATTGATATATTGATAACGACCCATTTGGTAGTCAAGAGCTACATCTTAGAAGTTAGTTACTTTAGTACTATTTTCGAATGAGAATAGAAAGAATATAATTCTTAAAGAACCTATGGAGGGCCTTCCGAGTACGTTCAATGGACGGTTGAGACATACCAGTGACTGTGAGGTGTGCATACACACACACACACACACACACACACACACACACACACACACACACACACACACACACACACACAAGTATGAACGGATGCGTTTAGTACGAGACAATTTTATCGTTCAGGTTTCTGCTCTTATTTTTAATCACATTAAACTTCCACTTGTGCGTGATCATACGGTGTTCTATGCCGTCTGACGAGGACTAGAACCTAATACAAAGAGCACATTAATAATGAGAGGAAAGAACATGGGCTTGAAATTGGTATTCTTTTATTTTATCTGTTGCATCTATCTCAGAATTCAGAAACATATGACATCACACTGTAAATACAATACTTCCACCCAACCTTACCCCGTTCCTCTCTCCCCTTTTTCCACTGGCCGTGTAACCAATATTTAAATATAGTAACTGCATGCTTGTGACTTGCATTTATCGTTACTCGGATTATTTATGACTCAAATAAACATATTTCTAACCACTAGCCTATAAAAAGAATTTCTTACAAAGGCACAAAGCCCAATATTTTGATAGATTTTCCTGCCTACTGCACTTAAAAGCTAAATCGATGACGATAGAACTTGAAATTTGAACAGAAAGAAAAACCGACGTAACCAAATATATTTTTTGTCAAACCCTTACGCTAATATTATTTTCTCAAGTCTTCACCACCCAATATTAATAAATTGATAAGGAGAAAAAATTAACGAAAGCAATAAAAAAAAACGTAATAAGAACAAGCAAGAGAAAACTGTGGAAAATATTAAACAATCGGTAGTAAAACGTCCAGACATTTGCTTAGATGAATATCTTAATCACTGCTAACAGATTACATTGATCGCTTTCCGGAGCTAATACTGGTTCGATTGTTATATCTACCACAAAGTTATGACCGATTTAGCATCGATCTATGATTGTATGTGTGTAGGTTGATATGTATGTGTGTAGGTTGATATGTATGTGTGTAGGTGGATATGTATGCGTGTATGTATATGCGTATGTTAGTGTATATATATATATATATATATATATATATATATATATATATATATATATATATATATATATATATATATATATATATATATACACAACACGTGTTTGTGTGTATATGTATTTATGTGTCAGGTGTCTGTTTGTATGTATATCGATGTTTGTGCGTATGTATATCTATGTATATTTATGTATATCTGTGTGTATATGTAAGTATGTATGTATGCTTTTCTACTTTATTTTACGAATTTCTCACCAATGGAGAAAGAACTAGTTTCTTGCCAAGAAAACCAGACTCTTTCATTGGAATTTAGATAACCTCTACGGAGAAGTTGTGAGTGTGTGTGTGTGTATGTATTGTGCGCGTGCGCGTGTATATATGTGTATGCACATACACATACATACATGTATAAGTATAGGTGTGGGTGTCATTGCATGTGTGGATGTGGATGTTTTGGTTTATGTATGTGCAAAGAAACATGTTTGCCTACCTACACGTGTGTGTATATACACTTACTACATGCTAAACTTTATTTCACATATTTTTAACAGTGCCTTTAATGGTCTGTAGCTGTAGTTTCCTGCTTAGCTATATACTTTCTGACTTTGGGAAATCCAGCTTTTCAAGACGAGTACCGAAGGAGTTTGTTACAAATCCAAGTGTTCCACTAAAAGCAATTAGAAACCTGAAGCAATAGCGTGGGTGGAATAACTGCAATTCTCTCATCAGTTCGGTATCGATGTTTTCTTTTCACTAAATTTTAATATTATAGGCGCAGACGTGGCTCTGTGGCAAGAAGCTTGCTTCCCAACCACATGGTTCCGGATTCAGTCCCACTGCGTGGCACCTTGGGCAGGAGTCTTGTACTATAACCTCGGGCTGACTAAAGTCTTGTGAATAGATTTGGTAGATGGAAACTGAAAGAAGCCCGAAAAAGAGTTTTTTTCTGCGGTGAATTAAGGACAAGAGCAAACAATACAAAACAAAACAAACAAAACGACACAGAGTGTGATTTAGGACGGTGGACGAGGACGAACAGTCGAACAAAATACGGCTTTGGGGGTCAAGGAGACGAGAATAGTGGGGAACGCTTAGAAAATGTTTTGAAGGATAGAGAACGGAGATACAGAGAATTTGCGACTGGTCAGCTACGGGACCAGAAAGGAAGAGAAAGGGGAACTGGCTGCTAGTCACGTGACAGCAGCAGGCAGAGAAGAAAGTATGGCCGCAGTCAAATGATATGAAACAAATAAAAGATAAAACAAGTAAAAGATAAAAGATTAAGGGTATATATATATATATATATATATATATATATATATTCGCCATGATAGATCGCTAACCACTACATACATTTTTTTTCTCTGCTTGTTTCTCTCCTTGTTTCTTTCTGTGTTGCTTTCTGTGGAAGAGCGTAGGCTCGAAACGTTAAAGACTTTTTCAATTCCCGAGCGTTATACTAATACATCTGTTTGTTTTCTACACCATCTGTCTTCGTCTTTTGTTTTGTTTTTGTTTTTTTGTGAATTCTCCCTATATATATATATATATATATATATAAGAGAGAGAGAGAGAGAGAGAGAGAGAGAGAGAGAGAGAGAGAGAGAGAGAGAGAGAGAGAGAGAGAGAGAGAGAGGTGTAGAGAGAATAGATACTAAACAAAGTAAAACTAGCAAGATTACGAAATAAGGAGACAAACCAGTTTAAGAAGTTAGACAACGTAATCTTCCATCATGTTTTTTTTTTCATACAACAGAAAGAGATGCATTGATTTGGTGGAAGAGCAGAGGATTATACAGAATTTCATGGCATGAGATGTCTGATAGTTTTTGGCAAAAAAAATCTGATATAAGAAGGATGTTGGTCTAAGAATGCTTCAGTCTCACATAAATACCAGTGTTTTTAAACTTCTTTAAAAGTTGTTACACGACTTTATCCAAAGTCCTCAGAAACTAGAAGTATGTCGCATCTTTTATATATAACAATAATATTCCGTCATAAAAGCATTCAGATTCTTTGGAACAGGCAGTGTATATTCTTGCAATAGTTTTACGATAGCTGATTTCTAGGGTAATCTTCTGGTGAAAAATATGATAAGGTTGTTTGCTCAGGTGATCTGATTTTAATTCGTCATAATTTAAAGGTTGAATCGCCCATTATTGTTTTCTGTAATCTAACATCAGAGATCATTTTCGAATGAAATACTTAAATTTGGGTAACTTTTAAAATTCTTCAACAGGATATATATTGCTGGTGTGACGATAGATTTGGCTATGAACAAGTAAACAGTGCGGCACATATCCTGGAGCCTCCGATATGCAATGGATAGTGCTGGATTGTAAGATATAATCTTTGAAGTTTTAGTAATTAGGATTTTTTGGGTGGCTCATTTATATTATGAAAATATTGCTGTGTTTTTCTTCGACAGTATTTTATTTTTGTGACTAGTTATTTATCACCTGAGGGACGTTATCAAATCAAATATTTGATACGACAAAATATGCTAACAATATTCAGATACCCACGTGAATTATGTCGTTAATTTTCTTCATAAAAATTATTTTGAACTGTTACATCTCCCCTATTTTCAATATTTCCATATTTGTCATTTAAGTTTTATATACTTTCTGCGATAATAAGCATCCTCTATTAGCTATTAACCTTTTTTCTTGTGCTTCCTTTACATTTTTATTTGACTGTCTTTGAGTAGGTATTTATCATTTTCTAAGCCTCGCCTTTTTTGTGGTCTATTTTATCTGCCTCTTGTTCTTATACTTTCTACTTCAAATCTCGCACCTGTTCATTGTTGTTTCACAGCACTCTCTAATTTACATCGACCATTCACTTCTTGTGATAATCTTCGTCTTCTTTCTGCAATTTAATATCGAACAATTTCTCTGAGACTAAAAGCTTCGTCCTTTTTACTTGCACTACCCGCTGTATCTTACGTAACACTGAATTACATCATCCTGTTCTTTGGGGTTTTCTTTCTTGTACTCTTTGCTTAGTTTTGCTTTCTCGCCTCACTCGGCCCCATCTTTCCCAAAAATTTACTATTTTCGAAATAGGAACGATTTTTTTTTTTATATATAGATAGAAACTTGTTTGCGCGTTTAGTGAAGCGATTTGATAGATATATTAAGCACAAATGAAATGAAGTATAAAATTTTATTCTTGTGTGTGTGTGTGTGTGTGTGTGTGTGTGTGTGTGTGTGTGTGTGTGTGTGTGTGTGTGTGAGTGAGTGAGTGAGTGAGTGAGTGAGTGAGTGAGTGAGAGAGTGAGTGAGAGAGTGAGTGAGTGAGTGAGTGAGTGAGTGAGTGAGTGAGTGAGAGTGCATGTCCGTTTATTTTTTATGTAACTCAAAAATTAATCTAAGGACGTAATGTATTTATAACCACATTGAAAAGTTGTCCAAATCATTGGAAACTGAGCTAAAATAGTTATTTTGTTTCAAAGGAAACCTGTCCAGATTTGATACTTTGCTGTATTTATATGCTCTATTCTGGTTCCTCTGGGCAAGCTTAAAGAAAAACGCATATGAAATCTTTTGTTCTCCCCTTCCTATCTTTCAATAACTATCATTTCTCTCCTGCCTATCTGTAAAGCCAATGCCTGTAAGATTCTTTATCTCGATAAAATAACTACGGAAGGCATGCTTTGAGAAAAACGAATGTTACAGCTCTCTTTCTGTCAGTTCTTCGTCAACAATTCTTTGTAATTGATGTCGCTAACTTGACAGGCTAAATGGTTGAATGGGTTTGACTTTTTGACTAGTAAAAATTCTGACCAAAACATATCAACAATCCCATAATTCTTAATTAGTCAGCTCAAATGTTGTCATGACTTTGGAATATTTATTTTGCTCACGTTTTGAAATTATTATCATTAACCATCCTCTGTATTGAACAAATTTTCAAAAATTCTGAAATCAGAAATAGAATATAGCTAATTAATCTTTCGTTCATTTACTAAAATTATCTTTCTATTTTGTTGAAACAGATTTACAATTCACGCACACACTCACACACACGTACACTATTACTTTCATAAGATCTGTAGGATTTTCGAAATATTTGTCCAAATGACTGAAATGTGTGTTATAGAAGAAATTTTGAAAAATAGTTTTTCAAAAAAAGGCTTCGAAGGGAAACAATTGTCTATAAATGGTGGTCGACCAACATTGAAATTACTTGATTTGTGAATTTACAGCAAGAAATTCATGAGATAATTTCAGGTTAATCTGGAAAAGAGAAAACAAAAAATGGTTAACTGGTAGTGCTACGCATAATAAGTTATTCTGCTGACCATGAGTGTTGTTTTGTTTAGAATAAACTGTTTGAAATGATAAAGGTTATGATGATTTGAATAATTTATATATGGTTATGCTAAAACATGACCGTTCTCAAAGGCATATAAAATCTTTGATAGATCTTAAAACATTCGGGAATGTCAGCATACACTTACAATTAGATGCGTGTAAAACAAAAAATAGAACATACAACATCATAATGAGGAAGTTAGACGAAACAGATCCATTCTGCAACGACTGATTGATGTAGTTATTTTGTAGGTCGTCAGGAATTATCATTTCGGGGTCATTTTGAATCCGAAGAATGTAATAATCGTGGAAATTATAAAGAACTCTCATATTTAATCAGTAAATATGACGGAAAATTTGAAAGCCATCTAGATACAGCTTCTATCTTCTCCGGTCTCTCACTCGAACAGCCTCTTCTGATACTTACTGAACTCAGGACATTGAAAGACAATGACGCGCACGCATACACATACACACACATTGAAACATACACACATAAATATAAACATACACACATACATTAAAAGATGTGTATGTGTTTATGTATAAATCATTTTGTATAAATAACTTTCTGTTACATTCTTTCAAATTTCCTTTCACCATTAGGTAAGTGTAATTTACATTCGTTTTCTCCTTGCATGTTGCGATATTTCACATCATTGCTACACCCAACAATTGAAAAGAGACGCTAGGTTTAGTGTTTTTAAGGCTTTTTACAATGTTGAATTTTCGATGTCTTTCATTGTGTGTGTTTATGTGTTTGCGTGGATGTTCAATGTGCGCGCGCGTGTGTGCTTGAGACGTAGGCTTTTAATGTACGGGGTTCAGTAAGTATCAGAGCAGGCTGCTCGCGTGAGTGTCAATTATTTTGCTGAAATTGGCGGGATAAAGCAACTGATTTGTCTTTTACAGTGTAACGGTCTAAAACCATGGCCATATTACGTAACTAAATGTGTTCTCTTAGTTAAATAATTTAAAAATGATTCAGCTCAACGAATAAGTATTTATTGCATGACCAGCCTCAGAAGTCACCGCACGCCACTGATATATATATATATATATATATATATATATATATATATATATATATATATATATAAATGAAGAAAGAAATTAGCAGAAAACTAATAGTGAAGAGATATAGAGGGTGAATAGGAATAAATTTTAAAGGCATGGAAGTAGATATATTTAGTGGAAGTGAAAAGTAAGAAGACAACCAAAGGTCGAATCTTATAGAATGGTAGAAATCACTTATATGAACTAGAGGTATGTTTCTGCCAATGTTTGCAACGATAAACACGTTCTATAAACGTGTTCACAAGACGATTATCTGACAACAGGATGAAATACATTTCACTGTTACAAAGCGAACAAAAAGATTTACCTTTATCATACGGTAAAGATATAGAGAGAATATTCCAGTCCAAATCAAATTGTTTATTACGATCCTTTAGATACCAGATTAATTTACTTTTAATGTACGGAGTTCAGTAAGTATCAGAAAATATATATATATTCTTTTATTCTTTTATTTGTTTCAGTCATTTGACTGCAGCCATGCTGGAGTACCGCCTTTAGTCGAGTAAATCGACCCCAGGACTTATTCTTTGTAAGCCTAGAACTTATTCTATCGTTCTCTTTTGCCGAACCACTAGTTTACGAAGACGTAAACACACCAGCATCGATTGTCAAGCGATGGTGGGGGGACAAACACAGACACACAAACATATACACACACATACACATACATATACATATATACGACGGGCTTCTTTCAGTTTCCGTCTACCAAATTCACTCACAAGGCTTTAGTCAGCCCAAGGCTATAGTAGAAGACACTTGCCCAAGGTGCCACGCAGCGGGACTGAACCCGAAACCATGTGGTTGGTAAGCAAGCTACTTGCCACACAGCCACTCCTGCGCCTTTAAAAATGATAAACAACCTTAATCAATTTTCGAACCTTATTGAGTTCTCATCAGAGGCGTCTACATCATTCTGACAATCTCCAGTGTATATATATATATATGATATATATATATATATATATATATATATATATATATATACGCGCGCGCGTACACACACACACACACATATATACACATATGAGTGTGTACTATTTCTACCGCTATCTTTCTTACTCACCACACCTCAATCTCACTGCTACTCTCTTTTACGTGATCAACGATCAGCCTTAATCAACATGTAATCTTGATCTAAGCTGACGTTGTCCAATATGCCCAGTGAAATTAAAAGGCGTTTTAACTGTTATTTCTAACAGGTCGAGCGATCCCATGAAAGTTATTAATTGTGCATGTTGAATTATGAGATGGTACTTCCACTGGTGTGGTTGCTTCTCTTCATCTCCACTCATTGATTCTCTTTCGATTCCGTGAAAGCTATTCTACACTCTTTACAGAGGTAATATCTTAGAAACGTTCATGTTGGCAGATTTGTTTTTGAGGATCCAATTTACCACTAAAATACAAAACATATTGTGAAATTGCTGCTTTTCTGGAAGCCGGAACTTGCTTCCTCCAGTTCCTCTTCCTCCAGTACCTCTTCCTCTAGTTCCTCTTCCTCCAGTTCCTCTTCCTCTAGTTCCTCTTCCTCCAGCTCCTCTTCCTCCAGCTTCTCTTCCACGGCACTCTCACCACAACTATTCGACCATAGTTAGAATGAATAACTGGCATATAACATTTAGAAATTATAGAAAACTTCAAAAGTTGTTACTATGAAAGAAATAGGGCTAATGACAACACATTAATTTCCATGAACACAGCGACTGTCCTAGTCGACAGTATCAACTTGTTAAAGAAACAAACAAGAATAAGCTACACATGAACACGTATTACATAACCTCTAATACACTCTGAATACGTTTGATAAAACAGTGTATACCTGCATGAATTATAGTAGAACATTCAATGAAGAAGAAAAATTGTCCAAAACTGCTTTAACTACAAAATAAGTAACAATCATAAATTGCATAGAAGTATTTTTTTCATTAAGAAAATGCAAACAGTATTTCTATTAATCGAAATACTGTTCCTCTTAATACAAAAATAATAAAGTGGGGAACAAATTACAATACAGCGACAGCAAGGGAGTTTCTGCAAACATTAAAGGCTTGTCATGTGTTTTTAGTCGTTCATTCTTTGTTTTAGTTTATTCGCTGCAACAAAAAGGAAAACAAATCTAAAAAGACTAACTGCCATTACAGTTCTAAATGTAACTGCAGAAACCATCTCAAGAATCCAAGTGAACAAAACTGGATAGCAAATAGCTAATTTACCAGAAAGCTACTAAAAAAAAATATAAGGGGAGGGGCTCAGAAGCTGTTGTCTAATAGCATCAGGATTTGTTTTAAGAACGATGTAGTTGATAATGGTGACTGCAATAAGTGTATTGACTGTCATGATGATGGTTATTGTGAATGGTTGCAGTCTTAATGGCAGTGATTTAGCTGCCAAACGTGGTGGTGGCGGTGGCGGCGGTGGTGGTGGCGGTGGCGGCGGCGGCGGCGGCAGCGGCGGCGGCGGCGGTGGCGGTGGTGGCGGTGGTGGTGGTGGCGGTGGTGGCGGCGGCGGCGGAGGCGGCGGCGGTGGCGGCGGTGGCGGCGGCGGCGGCGGCGGCGGCGGCAGCGGCAGCGGCGGTGGTGGTGGTGCTGCTGGTGGTGGTAGAGGTGGTGCTGGTGGTGCTGGTGCTGCTGGTAGTGGTGGCCACCGCCGCGACATCATAAAAAAGCACCTATTTGTGATTGTTATATTGAATGTGATAGTAACGATATACGAGAATAATAGCAGTTGTTATATCTGTTGTTGTTGCTGCTGCTGAAATCCCATTCACTTTAGATCGAAAAAAAAATTATGAACAATCTCTGATCTTTCATTTTTGTTTTCCAGGCCTAGTGTACCAATGTCTACAGCGCAGAGCTGCTTTTCTTTGTCTACGCTTGTTGCAGTTGCGCTGGTCGTGGCGATGATTAGCCCTAGATCAGAACTGATTCGGTAGTGAATGTCCAGCCTTATATTCTTTTATTCCTTTATTTGTTTCAGTCATGAGACTGCTGTCATACTGGGGCACCACCTTGAATTTTTAGTCGAAAGAATCGACCCCTGGACTTCTTTTTTTAAGCTTGGTACTAATTCTATCGGTCTCTTGTGCTGAACTGCTTAGTTACGGAGACGCAAACACAACAACACCGGTTGTCGAGTGGTGGTGGCGAGACAAACAAAAACACAAATACATACACACATAGTTATACGTGCATATATATACGACGGCCTTCTTTCAGATTCCATCTGCCAAATCCACTCAGAAGGCTTTGGTCGACTCAAGGCTATAGTAGTTGCCTAAAGTGCCAAGCAATGGGACTGATTCCGCAACCATGTAGTTGGGAAGCAAGCTTCTTATTTCTTTATTGCCCACAAGGGGCTAAACACAGAGGGGACAAACAAGGACAGACAAAAGGATTAAGTCGATTACATCGACCTAAGTGCGTAACTGGTACTTAATTTATCGAGACATCGGTTTCAAGACATTGGTTTCAATACAAGACATTGGTTTCAAATTTTGGCATAAGGCCAGTCATTTTGGAGGATGAAGTAAGTCAATTACACATTGACCCCAGTGTTCAACTGGTACTTATTTTATCGACCCCGAAAGGGTGAAAGGTAAAGTCAACCTCGGTGGAATTTGAACTCAGAACATAATGACAGACGAAATGCCGATAAAGATTTTGCCCAGTGTGCTAACGATTCTGCTGCTGGTGGTGCCGGTGCTGCAGCTGTTGCTGCTGCTGATGATGAGTTTTGTTCCCTGCCTCATAGAACAATATCAAGTCTGTTATGCTTGCACTGAATTGTTGTTTTTATTGGAATGTTCCACCAGTATTCCTTGTTTTTAAAGGTGTGATACATGCTGGTTCTGCAATACCTTTGATGCATACATCAAGACAATTCTTCCTGCAGATATCGTTGTAAATAATCTGTGCAACTATATCACACCATAGGAGCAAGTTGCATCTCGTGGACATTTTGGGGCAGTTGTTGACGAGTTGATGATGGAGAACCGACATTTTCTATCACAACGTAGCGGCTTGATAATCTCTCTGTGTCTCTTGTTTATCAGGTATTTAGTAGCTATCTCCTGTTCCTGGACAGCGAAAGCATATCCTTCTATGTGAAGTGTAAAGCATTTGTCACAGATCCAGGAGAGGCAACTTTTCCTGTCAATGCTGTTGTTATGCACTAGCTTACGGGATAAGTAACCATGCATTGTCTTTTGCTGGTATAATGCCTGATTCTCCAAGTTTCTGTTTAGATTGGCAAGACCAGCCGCCTTTGGGTCGCATAAGACAGTTGTAGTCGCAAAGTACTGCACAGTAGTTCTTCTCCAACTCTAAAGATATTGTTGCTCTCACTTTTGAGTAAGCATGAAATGTACTCCTTTCTTTACTGTTCAGTAGGTGTTGTCTAAGTGATACAATGCGTCATTCAAAGGCTGTTTGGACTGACCTAACGTCTCTACCACCATCATTTCGTCTCACATAAATCTTATCGGTGTCGCTGTTAATGTGGAAGTTGCCAGTAGCGGTCAGTACCTTTCTAGTTTTGATGTCCAGGCTGCAGATCTCGTCAAGTGTCCAGTCTAATATCCCAAATGTTGCTACTAGCACTGGCACTGCAAAATTATTGTAAGGTATGATCTTGTTAAATGCAGACAGCTCTGGGTTCCATGTTTTCCAGAGTCTACAGAAGTACTCTTTTGTTATTCTAGCTTCAGTCAAAGCACGAACGTATGCAACATTCTCATTAACTCTGAGATAGTTTTGGTTTTCATCAATAGAAATAGGGGAGATGGACAAGCCATTGGTTTACATGTTCTCTGATGGACAATCTTTCTTCGGTTGACTATCATGTACGAGCATTTATCCTGCTCAAACACCATTCTTTCATCTCGTGAGAACGTTGTGATTAGTTCTAAATGTCTCTTGATGTTAACCATGCTACCATAATGTAACTTTAGGTTAACAAAAAATGTGTGGATGACATTAATTATCCCAGCATGTAGCCTTGGCATTTTGTTAACAAGGCTGACAAGGCTTTCACCGCCAGTACAAACAACATTGCAGATAATCACTCTTAAATATGCCTATTGATAGCTTAATTCTGCTTGTATCAATAGGTGTTGCTTTAGCAGTTGTCATTGATAACTATGTGAACCATATTGTGGTCAGTCTCTTAATGGCATTCACTATAACAGCTAGTATTTTGGCAAGGTGAAGTAATTTTATTATCTATGAATGAGACATAATCGAACGCCGTCTTGTAATCTAGCCAAGAGATTAAAGCGATGTTGCTTGGCTTTCTTAAGCAGAGCTTTGTTGAGGAGGAGCTGTTCAGCACAGGCCCATATTCCTTTTTCTTTTCTCCTGTCTGTTCATCAGTTATCACACCATCTGTTTGGCAGTTGTCTTGGAAAGCTTGTCTGCAGTTTTTACATAACATTCAAGCATCTATGGGCCTATAGTTTATATGACTCTCTTTGTTCTTGGGGATAAGTGTAGTCCGCGCAACCGTCAGCCAATCTAGTATATCTAGCTCAGCGTCCTTCGTTTCTTTAAACAATTTCGTGAGAATTTCCCTGTAGAACGTGAGCTTTTTGTACCAGTAGCCTACTATCAGACCTCTCCCAAGTGATTTTCCATCCAGCAGTTTCTTAATAAATGTCAAGAGTGTTTCACAGTTGTTGTTATGTATTTATTCCAGATTCCCCGCTAGAATGACTGTAGATCTTCCCAGGAAGGGGTATTTACTACCTTGATGCTATCGCCTTTCATACTGCGATATACAGATTGTAGGTTTCGGACAAACTTGCCATTTATCATTCTTCGTTCAAGTAACGAAATTTTCCACTTCTCGTAGATCGTGTTTGAGTGTGATCAGTTTGCTTGTGAGTGTTTCTCGGCGGCAATTCCCATAAAATTTGGAGAGTCTTTCAGGCAGTCATAGCTGGTGATTCGTGAATTCATTTTTAGATTTGTATTTGATGATAGTGTCCAACTATTCTATCTTTTTTCTGAATCTGTTAATGTTATTTTGGAGAGGGGTAATCCATTTTGGCTCAGTATTAACTTTCGGATCAGTCACTCTATTGGTGCACAGTTACTGAAGCACAATATAGCAGGACATTTATTGCTCAAAAGCTGGGAGCTTGAATTTGAGCTACTTGTTCTCTCACAATTGAGCTACTTATTCTCTCGCAATATATACATATATATATATATATATATATATATATATATATATATATATATATATATATATATATTGGGATAGAAAATTTGTTCTCAAAAAGTTCAGATTGAGAAAAGAACCTATTTAGAAAGTCGAAAGACACTAACCATTGGAAAGAGATTTCACAAAATATGTGTAGGCTTTGCTTTTATAAATGTGCAAGCGCTTTCAGTTCTTAGCGTTTTCAAGCACGTGTTATTATATGATACCTGCTTGGAAACGTTAAAAACTGAAAGCGCTTGAACATTTATAAAAGCAAAGCCTACACACATTTTGTGAAATCTCTTCCCAAAGGTTAGTGTCTTTCGACTTTCTAAATAGGTTCTTTTCTCAATCTTAACTCTTTGAGGAAAAAACTTCTCTCCAAATATTATAACTGTAGCAAGGAATTTCCAAAACATTCTATATATATATATATATATATATATATATATATATATATATATATATATATATATATATATATATATATATATATATATATATATACACATACATATATACAGTACCGGTTTAGTGCTGGTTTTAGTCTTTGCGACTTTTTCAACTTAGAGTAAAACATGAAAAACAATTAAACTGTAGAAAAATGAAATGAAATGTTTTTTAGAATATTTCCATAGTTTTCAAATACATGGGACAATTTCCTTTTCTCTCTCTCTCTCTCTCTCTCTCTCTCTCTCTCTCTCTCTCTCTCTCTCTCTCTCTCTCTCTCTCTCTCTCTCTTTTACTTTTGTGAAGACTCGGTAGGTAGGTAGGTAGGTAGGTAGGTAGGTAGTAGCAGATCTGAAGAGATATTTAATATTAAATATCTCTTCAGATCTGCTACTACCTACCTACCCACCGAGCCTTCACAAAAGTAAAAGAGAGAGACAGACAGAAAAAACAAAAATGTCCCCTGTATATGAAAACTATGGGAATATTTTTAAAAAAACATTTCATTTCATTTTTCCACCGCTTAATTGTTTTTCATGCTTTGAAAAAGTCGCAAAGACTGAAACCGCTACTAAAATGTTTTTCATGATAAAATTATTTTAGCATTTTCTACCTTGTCCTATTTTCCTTATACATATCGTGTGTCACTTTTCAACCTTCTATATATATATATATTATTTATATTATTGTATTATTATATGGTCGAACGCCACGCATCCTTTTCCAAGTAAGCTTTATCTTAATAATTACGATGCGCACTCTTCTTCTATCTCTACTATCTCTTTTCTGTCTATTTCTCTCCCTCTCTTGTTCTTCATCCTTTCTGTTTTTCTCTCCCACCCTTTCCCTATTCTTCCCCTCTTCCCTTCACCGTTCCCTCTCTCTCTCTCTCTCTCTCACTCTTCCTCCTTGACTCTCTCGTCGCTGACATGTGACGAAAGGAGATCTATCTTTCTGTCCATTTCCTTCCTAAAGAAAAGACGTGCCTTTGCCTGTCTCCTCTCATAGCTCGTCCTCCTAGCTTTCATAATAATTTTTCTATCGTCTTGGTTCAACAGCCCTCACCGTTTGTTTTTACTGTCTTGTTCTCACTGCCCTGTTCTTGTTAACACTTTCACCCTCCGCAAAAAATCCCAAATTTTATTTAATTTGCTTTGCGGGAAGGATTGTGTCAACGAAGTCGCGTATTGTCCTTACCTTCGAAACTCGGAGTAGATAAAACAGGGACAACTGATGAAGGGGTATATTCTTTATGTTGCATGTCACGTTTCTCTGTTTGCCACTTTGGAATCCTGCGCATAGCAGGTTTTTGCATCGCGGGAAGAGCTATTCTAAGAGCGGGTAATGCCTCATCTTCGAAACGCTTAGTTTAGAGTAGAGGCAGCTGATGAAGGAAAAGTTCCACATGTGACTTGTCTGTTTTCCTATGTGTTCATTCTGTTGTCCGTAAAAAAAGTCCGTGCTTTGTTTATGTCCCCGTTCCTTTTTTGTCCACGTTGTTTGACGTCCTGTACCCGGATATGCATCTACATATACATGTAGATGTAGGTATGTACATATATGTATGTATATATGCATATGCTCACATATCATTTGTATTATTATTATTATTATTATTATTATTATTATTATTATTATTATTATTATTATTATTATTATATATAAATGAAGACAGAAATAGAACTCCTTAAGCTTAGAGCGCTAAGCAATGAACAAAAATTTAAGATATAGATGAGGAAATCTACAACGAACTAAAGAAACATTCAGATGGTCAACGCTTGGAAAGTGTTTTTAATCTGTGGAACACAAATTGTGAAGCTGAAGAAACAAACTCCCTGGGAAAGACAAGCCAATTTCTCATTAACTACGAAACACAGTTCAACATAGAATACGCATTGGATAACCCCTTTCTGAAGAAAAATAAACCAAAAACATACACAGAAATGAACCCACGCTTATCTAACACAAACCACAGACGATCTAGGGGTCACAACTCCACCAACATAACCTCTCTTACACCCCAAAATAACTTACAAACAACACTCAGGAATTCAGCCCACAATAGAAAATCTGGACGTAATCCTCAAGGCATCCTATATACAAATCAAAGGTTCCATCGAAACCTCCAGGCTAACCTAAACTTTTGAGAACCAATACCTACCAATCCACCCCATAGAAAAATTTACCTCCGAGACTTAACCCTCAACATGGTTACTTCAATCATTCAACTAGACACAACCTTAGTAGACAACATAACTTCTCCCTCCACCCACATTACAATATTAAAAATAAATTTAACCCAAACCACATCAACCATAGACAATATGACAACCCTCAGTACAACCATAATCTAGCCCGCTACACAGTCACTCCACCACAAACATACTACAACAGACACTCTTTACACCCATTTTCTCCTCAGCAAACCAAACACAATACAGACTTTCCACAACAATCCACCTACGACAATCATTTTTTAGACCTAAATCAGAAAAACAGAGATGTGATATGGGACAAAATGTACAAGAACAACCGAAAATAATCAACTTATCAAAGAAAATCTTAAGTATTACACAAGCTAAAATTCTAGCAAGAGGTTTTAAATTTACTCCAACTCCTCGCAGATCGAACCCGAATGAAATTAAGGATAACATTACGGATTTCTGCCGAAAATTACGCCTCACAGAAGCACTTCACAACTACACCAGCGAAGATGACTCAATAATAAAAACAAAAGTGAATACTGTCCTACAAAAGGCAGAAATAAAGCCCTTGATGCTTTTTGTGAACACATTACCAGTTTTCCTTTTAATACCCTACAAAAACAACAAATTAAATCCAACCTTAATGTAAATGAATGGAAAGACCTAATCGAGTTAAAAAATGATATAAACCTCACCATTAAAGAAGCTGACAAAGGAAGTGCGGTAGCGGTGATGGACACAGAGTACTATAAAAAGTTAATACTCTCTATGTTGGAAAATAATATTTACTATGAGAAGATAGTACAATACAACCCACAGAAGACACTTTAAAACTTATCCTTCTTACTTCAGATACATGGAAAGAGCCTTACTAAAAATGAAATTGACTATTTATCCAATTTTAAATACAGACCTAGTCTAATCTACGGATCACCTAAAATACACAAAAATCCACATATTTGTAAAGCTTTCAAAGTTTCTCCAAGCCTATGCGTTAATGTTCCTCCCCCTACTGACCTCAAACTGAGACCCATCATTGCTGGCTTCGCTTGTGAAACCCACCGTTTGAGCAACTTCTTCAACAGCTTACTCAAACCGTTTCTAAAATATGTGAAAAGTTTCATCAGGGATGACTTAGACATGTTTAACCACCTCCCAAAGACAATAAACGAAGGAACTCTGTTAGTATCATTCGATGTGGTGAATTTGTTCACCGATATCTCACACGATTATGGTATAGAAGCGATCACCTTCTGGCTAGAAAAATACCCAGAAGAGATCCCAGGACGCATCAACCACAGATTCATAATCGCAGCTCTGAAATTCATCCTACTGAACAACTATTTCCTGCTCGATACATTTTACTATCGACAAAAATGTGGAATTTCAATGGGAACCCGAGCTGCTCCAGTGATTGCGAACCTTGTAATGGGTTACCTAGAACTTAAAATATACCAATTATCACTACAAAAATATGGCACCTCATTTCATTGCTATTTAAAGGAGAACTGGAAGAGGTATTTAGATTATTGCTTTATACTTTGGAAAGATAGCATGAACAAACTCCTCGATTTCAAAATAATGCTTAACAATATTAATAGCAACATACAATTCACCATGGAACACAGCAGTAAACAACTCCCTTTTCTTGACATCCTAATTAAAATAGTCAATAACCACATCGAAACAGACATCTTCTATAAACCCACAAATTCTAAACAATACCTATTATTCAACTCATGCCACCCCAAACACATAAAAATTAATATACCTTATAATCTAGCGAAAAGAATCTGTACCATTGCTTCGGACACCTATACTCGTGAACAAAGACTCCTTGAACTCAGATCAACACTAATCAAGAGACATTACCCAATATCATTAATAAATGATGGAATTAAACGAGCTAAAGAAATAGATATACGAACATTAAGGGAAGTCAACCGAAATACTAAACCAGACTTAAAAATACTCGCATACATCTCCACACATAACCCTAGAAACAGCGAAGCCTTTAACATTATCATCCAAAATCTACCCATCCTCACAAGAGATAAAACAATGAACAAGATTTTAGGCTCACACAAAATTATCAAGAGCAAAATGCAACAGAAATCATTGAAAAAAATATTAACGAGCGCAAGACTATATCCATTAACAACAGAACCAAAAGTGAAAAAATGTGGTCGACCTAATTGTGGTACTTGCCCCCACCTTTTGGAGGGTTCAGAGTTTCACTTTAAACAAGGTGAAATATTTAAGATTAAATCAAATTTCACCTGTACCTCGGAAAATTTAATCTATGCCATTACATGCTTAGGGTGTGGTAATAATTATATTGGCTAAACAGGAATATCACTCCGTCGAAGAACCACTTTCCACAAAGAACAAAGCCGCCACCCACAATACAGACAGATACAGGTCAGTGGACACATAGAAAGGTGTGCGAGGAATCTTGATCCTAATTTCTTAATTTTTCCCTTCTATCAATGTTCACAGAACACCTCAATACAACAAAAAATGAATAAAGAAGCAACTTTCATCGATAAATATCTTCCACAACTAAATATGAACACATAACATAATAGAGAACACTACTAACCTTTCAATTAATACCACTAACCCCCATGCATTCCATACACCATTCACATTATAGATCTAGATCTACCCTAATTGCACCAAATCCAGCACTACTTACCTCCCTTACACATAATCTTTTTACTCAGGGACTAGTAGACCTGACACCGTTCAGTAATCGGTGTGCATTCAAAGCAATGATTAGTAACATTACGAAACCGGTATGCTTTTGAATCTCTTTAACAATTCACAATAATCACTTTTATTACTTTTATTCCTACCTTAGTTCATCTAATTGTATATATATATCGTTACTTTTCATAAAAAGCCTTTACTTTTTTTTTTTTTTTTTGATTTTCAATGTGCATTTTCGCTTATTTTTCTTCTTACTTTCCCCTTACATTTCCATGTGTAGTTTCTATTTTGTTTTTGTAACATATTTCTATTTTATATATATATATATATATATATATATATATATATATATATATATCATATGCATGTATTTATGCATGCATGTATGTATGTATGTATGTAGGTAGGTAGGTAGGTTGCTCGGTAGATATGTGTATGCATGTTATGTATGTATGACTGTGTGTATATGTTTATGTGCGTCTGTTAGTTTCTGTTTCTAAGTTGGTATAATAAAGTTTTATGAAAGGAATTATCTTAATCTGATATTTTTTCTAAAGGAATATTTTTCTTTCGTTTTATCCCTTGAAGCAATCTGTGTCAATTGTTTCGCATCGTATTTATTTCACGTCAGTCAGTCAGAATTGTTTATCGTCTTGTATTTTCATTGGTCATTGCTGTGTTGACGCAAAAGTACATGTTATTCTCTTGCAAGGCTTCTTCTAAAACGAGTTATCTTCCAACTAGAACTATATCTTTGTTAACACTTTACTTTATTGCACTAACTAGACTGATGCGTATTATTGTTGTTCTTGTTGTTGCTGCTATTGTTCTTACTGTTGTTGTTGTTCTTCTTCTTGTTATGTCCACGTCGTCTTTCATCAAGCAGACCTATGGAGGAAAACAATTCAAGAATTCGCCGTCCCTATCTACCAATTCTGACCAAAAAATACAAGGGAAACGACCCAGCCATTGTAATTAATCTAAATTAATTCAGTATACCATGCAGAGGAGAGATGATTGATCTTCAGTACTGATGATAGCTCAGCACATTTCAGTATGGAAAGCGTCTTCTAACTGCAAAATGATGTGACACTGGCAAGTATCGGAAATATGAATAGAACGTGGAATTGTAGCTTTGGCATGGCCTGCAATTGCTCAGATATTTTGTTTTGTGATGCCTTATTCTTATGAGTGTTCATCAAATCAAAGTTGTACTGTACTTGTCCTACGAT
>NC_142942.1:31252114-31254614 GCF_046866305.1 Octopus bimaculoides
TGACCATGGGATTGCACCTAGAAAGTTACCCTCGGAGGCACAAGTCCGGGCAAGGTTGTTTATGGAAGACTAGCAGTCACCCATGCATACCAGCATCCCCTCTCCAGTGTTATCCAAAGGAAAGGCAAAGGCCGATACAGCTTGGCACCAGTGACGTCGCAACCCATTTCTACAGCTGAGTAAACTGGAACAACGTGAAATAAAGTGTCTTGCTCAAGAACACAACACGCAGCCTGGTCCGGGATTTTATATATATATATATATATATATATATATATATATATATATATATATATAACGTGAGAGAGTTAGGGGTTGGGGGTTCAACCCACTAAGGGATAGTATCTATCCAGTATACTGTTGGGAGGGTACCCAATTATTGCTACACTAGTGCTATACTAGGTGCAATCAATGGGAGCGGGTAAAAGTGGAGGTTTTACCCAAAATTTGTGTAACAATTAGAAAATGGAGGATAATATGCTGAACCCAACTACTTGCAGACGGTGTATCCCGTTGAATTCATTAATTTAATTCATAGCAAAAGTGACCAAAAAAAGGAAGAAAAGAAAAAGAAAGAAAGAACCAAAGCACAGGTGTCCATGGCAGACTATGTTATTTTGCCAACATGGTTTACATATAGAAGTACAAAGTACATAAGGAATTAGCTCTAATTCCTTATGTACTTTGTACTTCTATATGTAAACCATGTTGGCAAAATAACATAGTCTGCCATGGACACCTGTGCTTTGGTTCTTTCTTTCTTTTTCTTTTCTTCCTTTTTTTGTCACTTTTGCTATGAATTAAATTAATGAATTCAACGGGATACACCGTCTGCAAGTAGTTGGGTTCAGCATATTATCCTCCATTTTCTAATTGTTACACATATATATATATATATATATATATATATATATATATATATATATATATATATATATATATATATATATATATATATATATATATATATACAAACCATTTTAATCACTAGTACACAAAAATATGGTACGATCGTGGCTGGAACAACGCCTTTGTTCATAGGTCAGCTGCATCATCAACAACAACAAAACATTTCTGCTAGCAATTTAAAATATACCTTCGTTATGTAGGGTTAAGGGTTACCACTGGAGACCCAGTCCTATATCTTAGTGTGTGAAGTTGTCCCCCTTCCTTGCCGAAATAAGGAACTTCATATCGGTTTCAAATTTTGGCACAAGGCCAGCAATTTTAGGGGAGGGATAAGTCGATTACATCGATCCCCAGTGTTCAACTGGTATTTATTTTATCGACCTCGAAAAGATGAAAAACGAAGTCGACTTGGGTGGAATTTGAACTCAGAACGTAAAGACAGACAAAATACTGCTATGCATTTTGCCTAGTGCTAACAATTCTGCCAGATCGCTGCCTTAGGAATTTAATATATTAATCATTGAACTTGAGTTGTCTTTTCCTCACCACATAATTATGTGTATACCATCAAGCTAACGATTATTTCTTCATGTAGATAGTGTCTCAGAATAATTAACATTGCGCTTATTGGTTTACAATATTGTACATTTACTTTGTGGTTCTATCAGCACTGATAACGACTTAATAAGAGCGAAACACATTGGGAATGGTTTCCCCTACTTGATAAAACTAAAATTAATAATTGATGTTAATGCTGTCGTTTCTTCACCACATAATTATTTGGAGTCAGATATTTAATTATCATTGTATAAAATATGTTAAAAGTAATTTCACTTTTAAAAAATTTAGTCCGATGGAATAATTCTTTTCCAAGGATAACTTGAACTCACTCTTTTAAGCTGAACAACCTTTTGCAAATGTTACAAACCAGAAGTAATTTCAAATACATCAAAGAACTAACTGGTCGTTCGACCTGCTCGAAATAGTAACCAAGTCAACCTCAAAGGTTTTCTTATGCATATTATATCTGGAAATATGATTAGATGATCATGGCTGGAATGCCTTTTGCTACAGATTTGCTTGATCAGAGCTGGCCTCATGTTAATCAATGACAACACCAGAGAACGTCAAGTACAATCAACTGGATGCGTGAATTGCAGCTGCTGGAACAATGTTCCAGCACTCGATCCTCAGAAGAGGGGAGGTTGGTAAAAAATACCAAACTTGCTAACATGAATTCAGTTTTCGTGCCCATTACCCCTACGGTCATGAATGTTGGGTGATGACCGAAAGAGTGGGATTGCGAAAACAAGCGGCTGAAATGGGATTCTTTCGAAGTTCGTCTGTAGAGTAACGTAACTCGACATGATGCGTAGCTCGGAGATCAGAGTGTCTCTCCAGATTGAGGCGCTACTTCTTCGCGTTGAGAAGTCACAGCTCCAGCACTATGGACGTGTGAGTGATTAGAATGCCAAAGAAAAGAATCGCAAGACGGATTCTTCAAGCCGAACCAACCGGCAGGAGATCTAAGGGTAGGCTGAGAATGAGATGGTTGGATAATATCCATAATTCCAGTTGGCCACGCTTGGGG
>NC_142942.1:31259614-31267114 GCF_046866305.1 Octopus bimaculoides
TCTGTTTCATTCGAAATATTCCATTTTAAGCTTATGTTAGCAAATATATTCTTTTCTACTCCAGGCACAAAGCCCGAAATTTTGGGGGAGGAGGCCAGTCGATTAGATCTACCCCAGTACGCAACTGGTACTTAATTTATCGACACCGAAAGGATGAAAGGCAAAATCGACCTCGGCGTAATTTGAACTCAGAACGTAAAGACAGACGAAATACCGCGAAGCATTTCGCCCGGCGTGCTAACGTTTCTTATTTCTTTATTACCCACAAAGGGCTAAACATAGAGGGGACAAACAAGGACAGACAAAGGGATTAAGTCGATTATATCGACCCCAGTGCGTAACTGGTACTTAATTTATCGACCCCGAAAGGATGAAATTTGAACTCAGAACGTAGCGACGGGCGAAATACCGCTAAGCATTTCGCCTGGCGTGCTAACGTTTCTGCCAGCTCGCTGCCTTTATGAAACTCTCTGTAAAGCAAAACATTAAAGGAATTAATGTTTTGGTTAATTAAATGACTAATCAAAATTTCTTCTAAACATACGACGAGACGAAAAATGAATAAAAGTCTTTAGTGGGAAATTTCTCCATTACCTTTTTTTATTCTTTTCTCCTTTCAAAAATATCAGTTTCAAATTTTGACACAAGGCCAGCAATTTCGGTGGAGAGGCTAGTCGATTACATCAGCTCCAGTGCTCAACAGGCACTTATTTTATCGAGCCCAAAAGAATGAAAGACAAAGTCAACCTCGGGGAAATTTGAACTCAGAATGTAAAGACGGATGAGATGCTGCTAAGCATTTCGCCCGACCTGCTAACGATTTTGCCAGCTCCCCGGCTTTCTTCTTTCAAAAATATTACAACAGAATCTGTACTTCTAGAACGGTATTTCCTTTGGTAAGACACGGTGTGAATTTATATTTTAAAAATGTGATACAGCCGACACAAGTATTTAGCTGGTATTTTTATTGTATTAACTCAAAAGATTAATTTATATCATACCACAACCCTGTCTCTGTCTTTGTCGTCAGTTGAAGTCTGTTCAGTTCATTTGGAAAGATCATGGCTAGCACGGCGTTTTAAATCCCTTCTGCTAACCATTATATCTTTGCGAAAGGCGTAAATTTACGGCTATGGGTTTATTACATTTGCATACCTCTAGCCGCTTTGTATAGCAATCCACAAAGATTAGGTTGTATGCGCCGTTCACTGGTCCAGTGTAGTCGATATCTAATCTGGACCATGGGCTCTCAGTTTTTGTGCCCAGACCTAGTTTGTCCGAAACATTTTGCGGAAACATTTTTTCTTAATTTTCTCTTTAACGCTTCAGACGAATTATTTTTCGAGAGATGACCATTTACGTTTTTACAATAGAAATTTATGGGAAGGTCCCATAAATCGAATAATTCTAACCAATCGGTACCAAACAGATCGGTTGCATTTTTAACGACGAAAACATTCGCCTTGCGTGTTTTCCTTGAAATGTGACATTAGTCCACATTTCGCTTATGAAATGTAATTTGTCGCCCGTCGCACAACGAGCAGATTTCGCTGTTTTTCTCAACACAGGTTTCCCTGTTTTCTTCGATATGTCCATATTCATTATTGAAATATCACTTCCTGTATCCAATTGAAGTTTAATATGTATTTTTTACATGTACAAATTTTCTAATTTGGGAGTCGAATTTCGTTTCTGCTGAGAGCACTCTAGGATTTTTAACGCTTGACCGTCATAATTTTGTTCTGCAGTGTGAACTCTTGTGATCAATTCTTTTGCAACTGTAACACTTTTTATTTTTAAATGGACAGTTTTCTCTGAAATGTAGCCCCACATCCATAACATGGATTAAGACGTGGCGCTAATTCATGTTATGGATTAGCGCCATAATCCATATGGCGGTCGGCATATCTGTACTTTTGAGGAATTCTTTTCTTAAATTTTTTCTCCGTCGTGTTTCAGATTTACCATTCTTTGGCATTCATCTACCACGGACTTGGTTCGCTTGCTCCAATTTAGAAAGAATTCGTGCCCGAATTCCTGTATCTCCGCTTGCTGTAAGGCCTTGTACGAAAATAAGACACTTGAACAACTCAGGTGTAAGTTCTTTGAGTTTAAAACTTTCACACATCCTATTGACTGTTCCTGCGTATGTGATAAAACCATCATTCTCTTTCTTTTATCACCGAATATGTTAAACAGTAATTCTATCGCTTCTTTAAAACAAATTTCAATGAGATTTTTAGGCAATATGAAATTACACTAACGTTCATGTTCTAACGGAGCTAATTTTCGCGTTAACAATCTCGCTTTTTGTTCGTCCGACCATGGTTTGCACCCTTGCTTAAAAATCTCCTCGTACCTTCTGCAGTATGATGCACAAGTTATACCCTCCTCTGGGTTATAACTGAATTCATTAATCGAGTTCGAAACGCCGTCTATTGAAAATGAACTTGTCTCATTTTTGGATTTTGAATATAGCTACAATAATTGTTGTTGTTGTAGTTGTTGTAATAGTTGCTTCTGAAACTCCTGTGGCTGCTATTGTTGTTAATTTTGCAACTGTACAATGGACGCTAATAGATCTTCCATTATTTAACAAGTTCTATCACGAACAAATTGCTAAACAACCTGCGTGAGCTTCGAAACTCTCGTCGCCAGATGTAACGTAATTTGTTACGTAAAACAAATAAGATAACCAGACAACAGTAAAAAAAAACAATATAATGAACTAGCAAATCTCTTTACAAACCAATAATCAATATTCCTTATGAACTAACCAACCGACACCTTCCAACATCACTACAAACTAACACGAACTTCACTCGACTCCGAACTCCGAGCTCACTCGGATCGTTACTATTTATACTTTACTCAGACCAGTCTATCTCTCGTAAGGGGGCATCGTAACTCTCATCACAACACTGGAATATTAAATGTCTTTCTGAGTTTCATGAGTGCCAGCATCATTGGCACACAAACTGGTTTGCACCAGATTTCTCATAAATATATCTCGGTTTGGCATTCGAATAAGAAGTTAATATGTCTGTGTTGCAAAGTAGTCATAGAAGTACATAAGCGACATCTCTCTCTCTCCTTCTTTCTCTCTCTCTCTCTCTCCTTCTTTCTCTCTCTCTCTCTCTTTCTTTCTCTCTCTCTCTCTCTCCCTCTATCTCTCCTTGTCATCCCATATCTCTTCCTCACTTGCAGACGAAGGGTAAGAACTCGAAAGGTTAGATCCATTATTCGCCACATCACACCCCAGTCGATCCAAGCCAATTGTACTCACTTCTAGAAAATCAGAACATTGTAGCAATAAAAGAAATTATCAAGATAGTTCAAACACTAAATTCACAAAAATTATTGAACATCGGGAATACAATATCTGTCAGTGTTGAGCAATGTCTGTTTTATGAATACAATCATGTTAGAGCCTACTTTACAATTTACCCATTAAAAATATAAATATCAATCACATACCGTATCAACAATGCTCACTGCCTTCAATTTATGACGTTAAACCAATGTGAGAAGTCAACACTCCATATATTAGTGTGAAGAGAGTTTTCGAATTACACACACACACACACACACACACACATACACATTTCATCGTCAGCTCGTCCCTTGAATCCGATGATTTATTTCTCCTCCTGGACGAATATTTGGACCGTTAATGCCGGTTGCGAATGTGGATAACGAGGTCAATCCTCGCGTACAACGTGCGATTGCCTTGTCCGCATGTGAGTGTCAAAGTCGTCGGTTTTGGTTGCTACTGTCTGGCCTCCTGTACTCGTTGTCTCTCCTCTTCTTTTTTATTATTTCTCTCGCAAAAATATTACCTTATTGTTTATGTTTCATCGGTAATCGGGACAGTTGGTTACGGACGTCTCAAAAGCCAAAGGTTCGAAGCTGACCTGCTTCAGTGTTGACTAGCAGATCTTTGTAGCGTCGAAGAGGGGCACCTCTTTGTCTTTTGCCCGGTTGCCAATTTGCTGAAGAGGATTTGATGACGAAGTCGTTCATCGTTCACCGTTCATCCTGGCCGGCCCCTCTAAGATGATGTTTGATGATTATGGATTCGATAATCTGGTTATTCGTTTTCACCATCACGGAGTTATTGAAGACATAGTCAAACAACTTGATGTTCAAGAGAGAGTGAAGTTTCAGTTGATGAAAACGTTCGAGATTTTTTATGTTGCAATAATAAAAAGTTCAAGTTTCACAACCATATAAGAACGTTTTTGAATACACGTTTTGTAAGCCGATCGGATTCTTCGTTTCACATCTTGCTCAGAGTTGCATTTAGTGGAGAGCACACTGATTAACTTGCTCCAGTGGTGTGCCCAAAATGACGATGTTAAAGTCCGGGAGGGAAGAAATCGGAGCTGGTTGACTGAGGACTCATAGTATTTACAGTGGACCCAAAACGTTGATAAGCATTGGTGAAATTATTGACAGCTTGTTGTAATTCTAAGCATCAGTGATTGAATGCCACATTCTTACCGGCGTACTAAAGTTCTGAGATTCGCTTGATACTAGTGAAGTTATTTTACCGAAACCTCCACAGTCGTCGATCAAAACGATATCTGATATCTACTTCTGGCTGATCCGGGGTAAGTTCACAGGTAATTCCAGCAAGGTATGTTGGAACGTTCATTGTTTGGTTATCTCGCGTATGAAAGTTACTATCCGCAACAAACCAAGGTTCCACCACCTGCCTCTCGCCCCAACATTCTGTCGTAAATCTGACATCCCAAAACTCTAGGACCACCAGTGCGCAATCACATATCAAAATTTCATCCACGATAAAAGATCAATTCCAACTTTCCAAATCACTAAACCTTGCGAGAAGAATGTCCTTCCCCGAAAAATATCATCTCCAAAGCTGCCAAACGTAATATCGGATTCTCCAAAAGAAAGAACCAACACTGGTTTGACTGGTTCCAGCCAAGTGTTTTTGCATGTTAGGGAATAGATGATAATCAGATGGAGCCAAATCAGGAGAACAGTGGGGGTAATCAACCAGTTCAATGTCACATTTATGCACAACAGCCATTGAAACGAAGGACTTGTGTGTTGGACTATTGTCCTGATGAAACAAAACCCCTTTCGTCCAATTTTCCTTGGTGTTTGATCTTGATAGCCTTTCGTAACTGCTCCAGCAAGTTGGCATAGTACTCTCCATTGGTTGTGAAGATAATCAATAAACACAATGCCTTTTGCATCCCAAAAGAACTAAGACCATCACCTTCCCTGCAGATAAAACTACCTTGGCCTTCTTTGGAGCAGGTGAGGAGGAGTATTTCCACAGCATGGATTGTCTATTTGTCTCTGGCTCAGGGCGAGGAAACGTTCAGAGAAACCAGCTGGATCTGCCTCAAACAATGTCAGATTTTGCTGCAGCGCTTTTGATCAGGTGTCAGAAGACGTGGTACCCACCAAGCAGAAACCTTCGTCATGCCAAGTTCATTGTGCAGAGTATTCTAAATTCTCTCACGGGATATGCTAATAACATTGGCTTTTTGATTTATAGTTAATCACTTATCGTCCATCACCATGTAGTGAATACAATCAATGTTTTCGTCGGTGGTGGAAGTTGCAGGGCGTCCAGACATTGGATCACCTTCAAGACTCACCTTTCCCTTCCTAAATTCAGCTGTTCACTTTTACACCGTTGATAAAGCTAAAGTGTTATTCTCTATTTCAGTATGAATGTCGTTGAGGGCTAAACCCTTTTTCTGCACGCACTTGATAACACTGCGATCCCAAATCTTATCCATTTTCAAGGGAAGTCGCAGCTAGTTACATTTGAAGCTTTCTTTAAACAGTCAGATATTAATTTACTTGGAAAGAAACAACGCAGTTAATAAGAAGGCCTGAAATTAATGCATGCGAGATTTTACAGCTCATGCATCACTCCTTCGTAGTCAGCCTATGAATTTTTCAGCCCCACTCATGCCTTTGAAGGTGGGGGGTCTTGTTAGGTAGCAGGAAGTAGGTTGCAACTAAATGAGATATTATCCCGGATTTTCGTTAAGCCTTGTTTATCAGCATCAGATCCACTTCTTATCTCTTTCATCTTCCACGGTAACTTTTATCTATTTATACTTTCTATATTTGGACAACGTAAGCATGTACACGTGAGTTTTGTACCTACACACTTATGCATCTGTATACACAAACACACACACACACACACACACACACACACACACACACACACACACACACACACACACACACACATGTCTAAGGTGCATTCCAGAAGTTTTGAGGCTTTTTTAAGTGAGGCAATTTTTTTTCTATAGTTGATATAGATTATTGTGATTTTAGTATATCATTATTATATATCTTATTAGCTGACCTGCAGCCAGCTTTTGTTATTCCAGATTGAAGGATACGGCTGTAACATTACTTTGAGCACACCCTACTAAACAGTGCTTGTCACAGCTGACTGGTGAGCAGAATGCAGTCGGGCCGTGAAGACAATTTGGAAGATCGCTGTGCAATAAAGTTTTTTGTTAAACAGGGCAAAAAAACACTACAGAAACGTATGAAATGCTACAGACTGCTTATGGATTAACTCGTAAGAGCTAAGCATCTGTTTTTCGCTGCCACAATGATCGGGAAAAGCAAGTCCATCGGAAAGTTCATGATGACCCCTTTTTTCGGAAGCAAAGGTATTGTCTACATCCACAGGGTTCCCATTTGCCAGACTACTTTGTGAGGTTTCAAGAGAGTTCAGGAAAAGGCCATAACAAAAGGACAGAACACCTGCATCAGAACGATGCGCCAGTCCACGATTGCATCCTGGTAACCAGCTACTTGACAGAAATGGGCATCAAAACTGTCCCTACAACCATCCCTACAGCCCAGAACTTGCTCCCTGTAACTTTTGATTATTTCCCAAGCTGAAGGAGAAGATGGAAGAGGCTATGACAAGGGGCCTGAATATCTTCACTTTGGAAGATTTCTACAATTGCATTGAAGGAGATTAGTTTTTGTGCTTCTTTAAAATAAATGTCACTCCTGGAAAAGTCTCAAACCTTCCGGAATGCGTCTATACTAAGTTGACTCCCCTACTTGTGGACGCTCTCGAATCCATTCTCGTCAATGAACAATTTTTTTTTTGTCTTTCTCACTGTTTATTTCCGTTCAGTTTTTAGGTGTCGCGGCATTAATTATATTAATTATATTAATTTAACCCACCCACCCCTGCTACTGCACACTCTCATTAACTAAATTAATTTAACTCCCACAATCCTCCACTACTGCATACCCTCATTAATCACATCAATACAACTCCTTAACTTTATTAATCTAAATACTCGCGTCTTTTGTTACTGCTTCCTTACATTAATTATATTTTGTAGTTGCCGAAGTGCGTGGGTGGGTGTGTGTGTGAGAGAGAGAGAGAAGAGTTTGTATGTATGTATGTATGTATGTATGTATGTATGTATGTATAGATAGATAGATAGATAGATAGATAGATAGATAGAT
>NC_142942.1:31274614-31279614 GCF_046866305.1 Octopus bimaculoides
TATGTGTGTGTGTGCTTATATATATGTATATATATATATATACATGTGTATATATATGTATATATATACAGGTATTTATATATATATATGTATATATATATATATATATATATACATGTATATATGTGTGTGTGAGTGTGTGTGTGTGTGTGTATACATATATACATAAAAGCATGGTATAAGCGTGGTAGGATCAATTTATCCGCAATGTTGCCATAGTAACGAAGCTAAAGCACACAGAGTGAAACCGCTTGGCACAGATTGACCTTGAACTCTTCTGTGCATGTGCACAAAGTCTTAACTTTCTAGTTCACTTCTACTGTTTGCAGCAGTGCTTAGGAGGAAAGTGTGTAACGTGTGATCGTCGCATTGACCGTGGCAGAGAAAGTTGAGCACAGAATCTGCATCAAATTTTGCTAAAAGCTTAGCAATACCTGCTCAGAGGCCTACGTAAATTTTCAAAAAAATGTTCATCATTTTCAACACAATCAAGGAGAACTTGTCCAATTGAAACCGGTGCGCCTTTTTGATTAGCTGAAAGCAGTTTGGGCACAAACTTGGCAGACACGCATCTCATACCCTAATCTTCAGTGATACTGGACTGACCTGAACCGTAACTAGTCTGCACATCCTCTGATAACTCACGGGTGGTGATTCGACGATTTTCCCTCACAGATGCACGCACATCTGCGATGTTTTTCTCAATTCTGTTGGTTGCGCGTTTCCCAGAACGCTCGTCAATATCGACACTTTTCGGCCATCTTGTAAACATCTAAACCACTCGTACACTTGTGTGCAGCTCATAGAGTACTCTCGATATACTTTCTGCAACTTTGAGTAGGTATCGCCATGACAACTTTCTCTGTCATGGTCAATGCGACGATCACACGCTACACACCTTCCTTCCAAGCACTGCTGTAAACAGTGAAAGTGAGCAAGAAGTTAAAACTTAGTGCGTATGCACAGTAGAGTTGAAGATCAATCTTTGTCGAGTGGCTTTACTCTGCATGCTTTAGCTTCGTTACTATGGCAACCATTCCGGATACTTATTGATCAGACCATTACAAATTCCAACCCATCGTTATAGTCCGTGTGATGATGGCAAAAGTCTGAGATTGCCTCATTAAGCTATAGCGTCCGATGAAAGAGACTTTTCCTGCTCCGCCCTGGAAAGGAAGATCGCCTCGAGTAATCTGGTAGGGTCATCCAAGGCGGGTAGGTTGATATTGAACCCAAAGTAGCAAACGGGATTCTAGTTACCTCTGAGAATTTGACCAGATGTAGAGCGACTCTTCCTGAATCCATTTTGATTTTTCCTAAGAACTGTTTCAATTTGAAGGTGGATTCGATTGAGTAGCAATGCATTGTAAGTCTTCGCTGCAGTTGGTGTTAATGTAATTCCTCTGTAGTTTATTGCAAGGCCTAGATCTCCTTTTTGGGGGAAAGGCAGAATACATCCTTCTGTCCAGACTTTTATCTCGCTTTGATGATATACTGAGTTGCACAATTTGAGAACACAATGATCTGGATTTCCCTTTACAGAAGTCTAGAGGCAGCAGATATCCGGCCACCAACTTGACTGACGCCGATTATGCTGATATCATAGCGCTCTTCGCAGACAACACAAACGCTCCATCTCCTCGAAAATGCTGCCGCCAACATAGGACAATATGTGAATAAAAAGAAGTCAGAGTTTATCACCCTGAACACAACAGGTGAAATTAGGACCATCAAACAGAAGACCTTGAAAAATGTCAACGAGTTTACTTACCTAGGCAGCAATATCGTGTCCACTGAAAACGATATTAAATTTAAATCTCGCGTTGCTAAGGCTTGGACAGCTCTTGACGGTCTTAGAACAATATGGAAGTCAACCCCACCAGATAAATTGAAGAGACAGTTCTCCAGAGCAGAATCTGTGCTTGTATATGGATCTCCGACTTGGACTCTGACCAAGAGACTCGGGTGCACGATGGACGGGGCCAACACTAGAATGTTACATGCAGTGCTCAACATCTCTTAGAAGGAGCACCCAACAAAACAACAGTTATATGGGAATGTACCAACTTTCTCATCAACCAGCTTAGAACGGAGTTGAGGTTTGCTGGCCACTGCTAGAGAAGTAAAGAACAACTTGTGAGTAATGTGTTGCTGTGGACATCAAATCATGGTACCACATTCGCTGGAATACCTCGGGAGATGTAGATACAACAGCTTGCACAAGCTGTTGGGTACCAAGTTGAAATCCTAAAAACACTAATAGAAGACCAGGAGAGATGGAGAGAGGTAGTCAGGGGGTCCCGGGCAATCAGCCAGACTGTACGATGCATTGAAAAAACAATAAAAATTTTTTAATTCATCAGACCTCGCATAGAAATAGTTATACCTATACACAGCGATATATATACATAAATATCTATATATATATATATATATATATATATATATATATATATATATATATATATATATATATATATATATATATATATGGGAGAATATACAAAAAATAACAACAGACGAGGACAGGTGGTGTAAATAACAAAAGTATATATTAGTATGACGCTCGGGAATACGGAAAGTCTTTGACGTTTCGAGCTACGCTCTTCAACAGAAAGAATACGGAGACAAGGAGAAAAACACGGAGAAAAAAAATTGAATAGTGTTCAGTCAACGGTCAATCATAATAATGGCCGATCATAACAATGACTGACCGGAAGTTAGAAATTCTTATTTCAGGAGAGCTAAGAAAGGGGGAGATAACAAACGGTGATCGGGAACGAGGGGCTGTGTGTGGGAGGTAGACTGCTGGTGATCTTGACGTATGTAGTGTGAAAATGGGGGAAGGGAGAAAGGAAGAAAGTAGTTGGTCAGTTGTAGTGTGTGCGTGGTGTGATGCGAGGGTATTGGTGTGGTGTGCGTGGTGTGATGCAAGGGTATTGGTGTGGTGTGATGTGAGGGTGTTGGGAGGTGGGGAAGGCATGGGTGGAGTGTGGGGTAGAGGTAGGGGTATGTGGGTAGGGTGGGGTATGTGGGTAGGGGTGGGTGGTGGGTGTAAGGAATTGGATGGGGTGGAGTGGGAAGGTAGAGTAGGAGTGTGTTGGGGTGTGGTGGGATGAGCTTATGAGGGGGTGTTGACGAGGAGGGAGAAGGGGAAGGTGGATGTAAGAGAGGGGGAAGATGGGTATGGGAGGGGAGAGGAAGAGAGGAGAGAGGGTGGGTATAAGAGAGGGAAGGGGGATTGAGAGAGGGGGAAGGTGGGTATGGGGGGAGAAAGAGAGGAAGAGAAAGAGAGTGAGGGAGAGGGAAGAGGGGTATGGGGGGGAAGAAGAAAGGAAGAGAAAGAGAGTGAGAGAGAGGGGAAGAGAGTGAGAGAGTAAGGGTGAGAGAGTAAGAGAGTAAGAGTGTAGAGAGTAGGAGAGTAAGAGTGTAGAGAGTAGGAGAGTAAGAGTGTAGAGAGTAAGAGTGAGAGAGGGGGGAGTACGGGAGAGGGGGGAGGGGGGAGTACGAGAGAAGAGAGTGAGAGAGAGTAAGAGAGAGGAGAGAAAGAGTAGGGGTGAAGAGAAGTGGGAGTGGAGAGAAGTATGAAGAGAGGTACAAAGAAGTAGGAGTCGGAGCAGGAGGTGGGGGAGGGGAGAGATGGGTGGTAGGAGGGAGGGTGGGGGAGAGAGACAGGAGGAGGGGGTTAGATGAAGAGTGGAGGGGAGTTGAGCCCATGTGGCGCAAAGGAGCGAAGATAGAAGATTAATCCCTGTTCACGGCGCAAACGGGAGTCCGGATGGCCCCTGTGCATGGACAATCCAAACACAGACAGGTGTTGCCGCAAGGAGTGGCCGGCAGAACGGAAGTGGCGTGACACCGGGGTGTCATTGCCGACGTTGATATCTCGGAAGTGTTCCGCGAATCGGTCGGCCAGGCGCCGCCCCGTTTGTCCGATGTACAGGGATTGGCAGAGAGAGCAGGAGAGGCAATATATGATGTATATATATATATACATTAATATATATATATATATATATACATCATGTAACCTCGTGGGCATCGGTACCATTTTCCTCTTTCTCCGTTCTTCCATTCTCCGAACGTTCCATCTTTCCAACGAAGGGCTACGCCCGAAACGTCATACACTCTCTCTTTCCTTTCCTGAGCGTCCAATAATACTATCCATATCACGTCCTCACTTTGTTGTTTTTTTGTTTTTTTGTTATTGTTTTTTTGAACTATATACATACATATGTACACATATATGCGCATATATACATACATATATTTCTGCGTATTTATATATATATATATATATGCACATATATATACATACAAATACATACATACATATATATATATATATATATACATATAAATCTATATATATACATGTATATATATCTATATCTATACATACATGTATACATATACATATATATACATACATATATACATATATATACATATAAATCTACATATACATACATATATATTGCAGATCTGTGTGTATATATATATATATATATATATATATATATATATATATATATATACATAAATATATATAATATAAATAATATATATGCATATATACACACTTTTATTGTTGCTGCTGCGGTGGTTGTGGTGGTGGTGGTGGTGGTGGCGGCGGCGGCGGCAGTGGGTTGGTGGGGTGTACGCTTCCTCTCCCTCCTCTTCCAACTGGTAAAACATGAGCGACACAACATACTTGTACTGAATTAGTGCACGTGTGCCCATACGCAAATGTACGTACAACTTCGCGTACGCAGACGCTCAAACAGGCATTTGCATTTATACACACTTACATACAGATACGCGCGCGCGCGCGCAAATATACATTTATACCTATAAATATATGTGTGTGTGTGTTGTGTGTGTGTATGTATGTATGTAAATAAATATATATATATACAGATATACATATATACATGCATGTGTGAGTATGTATCCGTGTATATACATACATATACATACATATATGTGTGTGTGTGTGT
>NC_142942.1:31284614-31319614 GCF_046866305.1 Octopus bimaculoides
TTATTGGAATTTAATGGACTCCTCCATATTATTCCGATGTTGTCAGTAAAAGAGAAACCAGCTGGTTCCTTCATTTCGGTTCCATATTAACCAAGTTTAATAGTGAAATGCTACGGTATTTTAGTAAAGAAATAACAGCTCCAGACTTCATTCCGTCCTCAAAAATAAATCCGCTCTTCGACATTTTCTCATTATGAGTTTCCTTTGGTTTTCATTGAATTTACTTTACTTTTTTGTTTTTCATTATTTACTTAACACGCCACACATCTACCAATCTACTCACACGCACATACACAAACACACACACATACACGCACATACAAACACAAATCTATATACACCCATAGATACATACACCCATACACCCACACACACACACACACAAATAGACACATACAGAAACATGTAAACTTTTGGCCACAATTGGCCACTTCAGATATCATTCAATCAGTAGTATTAAAGCTTACTCTCGCACTTTGTGAGTGGGGGTGTAACAAACAAGAGAAGAATATATTATAGATGAAATTATATCCAAAGTTGCTATTTGTAAACTAACAATAACAAATGTATATGTGTACAGGCAAAAACTCACACACATATGTACGTATGTATTTATGTATATATATATATATATATATAATCATAAATATATAGGGATTGATAGTAACCTGCTTCTCCAACATACTGAGAATTCAGAAATAGCAGTCAAAGAACTACTGATTTCAAAACTACAAATTATTACTCCAGATTGATAGCGATATTTTTGATACACACAGAACAAAAAACAATAGAGAAGAGTAAAAAACACTTGCCTTTAGTTAATTTAGTACAATTGTTTCACAGTTAAGAGTACATAATACTCTATTCTGATCTTCAGCTAAATATTCTAATAAATTTGTTAATGTCTAAATAACTCACGTTAATTTTGACCATGTGAACATCAATACCACGTGAGGAAGACGTTAAGAAATTTATCGGCCAGTAAGTTCAAAATCTCTCGCCCTAATGAATTTCAATTCAGTGTGTATCAGAAATAGTCCCGTTTAGGAAAGAGACTCGTACGAATTCCTGCGGTATAACCATCCACCTTGGAGTTATTATTAAAATATAGATATGCAGGGCAGGGAATCATCAATTAGTAATAAAATTAATAATTAACAATTCTGCCGGGTAGCTCAGTATGAAAAAAACCTTCTTCGGTAAAAATTTATAATCATAAATATATAGGGATTGACAGTAACCTGCTTCTCCAACGTACTGAGAATTCAGAAATAGCAGTCAAAGAACTACTGATTTCAAAACTACAAATTATTACTCCAGATTGATAGCGATATTTTTGATACACACAGAACAAAAAACAATAGACTATTTCTGATACACACTGAATTGAAATTCATTAGGGCGAGAGATTTTGAACTTACTGGCCGATAAATTTCTTAACGTCTTCCTCACGTGGTATTGATGTTCACATGGTCAAAATTAACGTGAGTTATTTAGACATTAACAAATTTATTAGAATATTTAGTCTTCTCTATTGTTTTTTGTTCTGTGTGTATCAAAAATATCGCTATCAATCTGGAGTAATAATTTGTAGTTTTGAAATCAGTAGTTCTTTGACTGCTATTTCTGAATTCTCAGTATGTTGGAGAAGCAGGTTACTGTCAATCCCTATATATTTATGATTATAAATTTTTACCGAAGAAGGTTTTTTTCATACTGAGCTACCCGGCAGAATTGTTAATTATTAATTTTATTACTAATTGATGATTCCCTGCCCTGCATATCTATATATATATATATATATATATATATATATATATATATATGTATGTATGTATGTACGTATGTATGTACATATGTATGTATGCATGCATGTATGTATGTATATATGTACGCATGCATGAATGCATACATATGTATTTGTGTTTATTGAAAACACGACTATGTTCTAACTTAATATTTTTATCATATCTCCTTATCAGACGCTTATTGTTCGTTTGGTGCAATAAATTCCCCAAATTCATCTTTTTCAATGTTTCTACGTTATCCAAGCTTCTGGATGTAGAGTGGTTTTAGTTTCTGTGTTGCCCTTTTTATAGTGGGCAGCAAATGTTTATACATACTTTACCGCCAGACGTCAGTGTTTTAAAGTTCTACGTAATCAAATTCGCATTTGTGATGTGTATATAACATACACACATCACAAATGAAAATCCTGTGACATAGAACTCAAACTCTTCAACGGTAGAAGCATTCTCCGTTGTTCATTATTCCAAGGTTGGTAGATAAATTCGGAGTCAAAATCATTACTTTCACTCTATTCTATTTATATATATATATATATATATATATATATATATATATATATATATATATATATATATTGTGTAAAATATGTCTCACTGAGGAGGTGTAACAAGAGGGAAACATGTCCATTACTTTCACCAATTAGTGTTAAAAACCAGAACCATTACAACCTACACTGTCTTTGTTGCCCAGGCACACTCCCATACTGCCATTGTCCATAATGTGAACTTCTATGATGCCATTACATCTATTATCCAAACATTTTGGCCAATTGGTTTTATTGCGGTAATCTTCCTTTTAACTTTGACACATCCTTAGAGGTAGCTTTTGTCCACTAATGGCTTAAATCAATCCTAGGTGTTAGAACTTATTCAACGTATTATAGTAATCCACCCTTACTGTATTGATAAGTATTGGGATGGGGAATTAATGAAATTGTCTATATATTCACTGTAAAACGTAGGTACTTGAGTTCATATAAGAAATTGTTCATGGCAATGGATAGCTGCTCTAATATCTTGACCAACCATGATTTCATTCAAAGAAACTGACATGTAATCAATTGATAGGACCATAGTCTCTTACTGGTACCAGTTTTTATTTAATCTTTCACTACTGAAAATATAAACTGAGTTTTGGCAAATTAAATGTGAAAAGATCTGAAATTATGCACCCGTTGTATAATGAAACCAAGAACTTATGTAATCGATAAAATATCAACCGTGGCGTGATGTAAACTCAGAACGGAAAGAGAGAAAACTAAATACCTGTAAGATGCTTAATCTAGTAACGCAGTTATCATTTTTAATTATTCCACTGTCAAAAACGAATTTTTATAAGAGAGGCTCCAGAGCCACATCTTAAGTCGATAAAATCAGCCCCAGTAAAATTTGATCAGTACTTTATGTGATCGCTTCTAAAAGAATGAAAGCAAATTTGGCCTTGAACTCAGAACATTGAAGGATGCGACGAAATACCGCAAAGCATTTTGCCACCACGATGTTTGCCAACCAGTGCGCCGCTACACACCGAAGTATCATATAATATAAGTAGGTGCTTCTCGGAAATAAAAGAAAATTACATTTTAAAAATGTTAAGAACACAAACTGGAATTCAAATACAAAGTGTTGATAATTTTTAATTTATTGTATAAAAAAACTCCAGTAACTTAAAATGATTTACATTTATAAACGCAAATACATAAATACGTTTTGTATGGAGAAAATGGGCCAAAATATTTTGTTTGCTCTGAAATACTACGTAAGTAAAAAAAAGTATCTCAGAACCATTGGTTGTACCGCCTCAGTCTGCTATCGTGTTTATATAATAATTATTATTATTATGCTAATTATGATCACCTAATTGGGCACAAAGCGAAACATTTGAAGGGGGCAATCAATGATAATTTTTTTCTTCGATGACAGAAGCTTAGCGGTAATTGGTTCCAACTAATTTAATTAGGGATTTGAAGTTCGGAACATTCTATACATCAGTGTATTCATTCAATATTTTACTATTCCAGAAATCTCAACATGGTAAACGTTCGGAGAAGACTTCTTTGAAAAAAATACTTTACATATATTACAAAGAGACTGGCTTTCAGAAAAGTGATTGAGTTAACTTTTTCTTAAATCAAACTAAGAAGAAATCTTTTAAAATGAAGCCTCAGGACCCACACACAGGTGCGAAATTTTCTTTTGTTTTCATCTTGTATTCACTTCGTTTTCATATGAGCAAGTACGTACGTACGTACGTACATGTATGTGTGTGTCTTTGTATGCGTGTGTGTGTGTGTGTGTGTGTGTGTGTATATATATGTATGTATCTGTGTATGTATGTGTGTGTATAAATACACACACACACACACACACACACACACATGGCTTTCCTAAATCTATTAATCGAATAACGTTTCGAGATCTTCCCAGTCTCGCCATCAGAATGAAATCATATGGTTTGTTGTTCGTGCACTTTGTCGTACGTCTCAAGGAGTTATGGGAGTACTGCTAAAACTGATAAAAACTTCAACGCCAGATTTATTTATAACATTGTTATAAATTTTTGCGTGTGATAGACGCACTACCATTACCATCGCTTCACTCTGGCAATGAAATGTGTTTTGTTTTATGCTGCTGGCATTAAATATGTCAATACTAGCGTAAATATGGGTCCCCTTTTTTTCTTTCTGCGTTGATGGCATGTCGCAGTTAATTATTCTCCATACAAATCAATTTACCAACGCCAATGAATGTACGACCTTGTACATTTACATAGTGAACATTGTTCACTCTGAGTCAACATTGCTTCTTTACATTGATGCTGAGTGGAGGAATCCTAGAAGATCAACAGTCAGGATCACCAGACTCTATCAAGCGAGTAATTGTAATGCATCCATAGGAGCAGCGTCCATAGTTGTGTAATGGACAAGCTCCCTATTCAAATTCATAATAATGGAATTGGATGGAGACAGACAATCATGGGAATCTGCGAAAGTAGTGCGACTGAAGAATTGTCCACCACTTTAGCAATGATGCTGAAGTGTATACTTTACTTATGAGGTCAGAATAAAGCTAAAACATGTTCAAAGTTGCCAGAAAAAACGCAAATAATATTAGTCGTTGACTGACTGGTAGTTTTTCCTTTCCCTTTCCTATCATTAACATAACAGTGCTTCTTGTATTAAATGTTAACAATAACTAAATGAACAACATAACTTGATAATTGCTTATTTCTTTTTCCTTTCATTTTCAAGGAATACCAGAAGGAAAGTCTGTGTGCTGGCGTTCTACGTTAATTATTGTTTCATTGTTGCTGGTAGCTGTTATTTTCATTCTTTCCTGTAGTAAGTATAGCTTTTATGTACATAGCTGAAATCCATTATCAGTAAAATTGTAAACATAAATACCACTTGTGTGCCTTTACGTTTCTCAAAGCCCTCCTACATCACTATATCGAGAGCGTTGTCAACATATATCGTCTGAAGGGAGAAGTTGTTCTCTGAGGGCGAAACACAACAGCAATTATCATATTCACGTTCAAATCTGCCGGTATGCGTTAAGAACGAATATCATCATTTTGATTCTCGCTGTTTTACTTGCTTATAATTATTCAGTATCATTCACTAATCTCTTCCCCGAAATAAGTTGCCTTTTCTTTCTCAGAAACTGCAGCCTTTACTTGGTCTCATGACTTGCTAGAAATAGGTACTATACCTCCTCAAATCACAACCTCCAATCAAAGACTGATTCTATAATGTTACACTTGATATTCAAAAAAATATGATGGTCAAAGCTGGAACTCCTTTTATCATAGTTCTAGTCCATTAGAAATTTCATGAGACTAGACATCTTATTCTTCTTTTACTGCATTGTGTGTGTATGTGTGTGGGGGAGTCGAATCCCGCAAGCGATGTTACAAGATTTTTTCTGTCTTCACACGCACATGGAGAGAGACAGACAGACAGAAAGACAGACCGACAGAGATAGGTACGTAAATCGATACTGCCATGTCTGCGCTTGTGTGTGTGTTTATATATATATATATATATATATATATATATATATATATATATACATATATATATATACACACACACACACACATGTGAAGGGTACGTGTGCGTGCGTGCATGTGTGTGTGTCTACATATATGTATCTTTGTATGTAATGTACAATACTGATGTTCATAATATTTATAACGTTTATGCAAACGTAGAACGATAGTAAATGTAATATTTTGTCATAGAAACTTCTCAGAGACTTTTATGTAAAAAAAACTCATGGCTTCGCTCTAAATACCAATGGATTGGTAGTCAGTGTTTCGACTTGATTTGAACTCCTCAGTGATATTGTCGGTAAAAGTAAGGCTGTAGTAAAATAGGTGCGTAAGATATTGGGCTACTTGCTTACAAATCATGAATATTATGTATTATTTCTAATATATTTTCTTTTTCTATCTCCTACAGTGGATTTAAAATTTAAATGGAACAAAACCAGGCTAAAACGATCTTTCCTTGACAATTGTCAACTGATTGAAACTTACACCAATAAAACCTGCAAGCAATTCTATGGTTATGGCTGCTTCTGTGGCCTGGGATCACGTGGCCAGAAGCCTTTAGACTCCATTGATCAGTAAGCTATATAAAACAATATCTGGAATTATTTTACCATTCTTTTTTTTTTTTGATGGGTGATTAATGGCGGCTCATTCAGTTCAATTCAGTTTATCTTCGTTCTTAAAATTAATTATTTTAATTCAGTTCATTTTTTTCTTTGTTTTGTTTACGATGGAAATTTCAGTTCAATTAAGCGAGGTTTGTTTGTTTGATTTTGCTTGTTTTTTTTTTTTTTGTTTCTGTTTATTTGTCTTTTGATTTTAACTTAATTCTGAGAGTGAAACCTCAGACTTACGGATCAATTTTGCCTTTCGTCGTTCTGGTATCGATAAGATAAAGCACCGGTCAAATATTAGGGTTTAATTTAATCGATTATACCTTCTCTTAAAAGTATTATCGTGTGCTGACAGAATTAGAATTGGTTGGCCGAGTATATTGGATACAAAACAACCAGTTGTAGGGTCAGTGGCACGTTTTTCAGTTATAAAGGTTGTATTCGTGGCCAAGACATATAACTGCTCAAATAGCGCAGTCCATCGCTACTCTACGAACCCGCTCTATTTAGGCAGCGAACAGCACTTAAAAATTTAACAGGTGTTTCGCCAATTTGTCACTTCCTCTATTCTTCTGGTTATTTCTGCAGTCCAATACTTTTTAGTTAGGTGAGTTTAGCCATTCCTGAATTAAATGTAATTACCATGAACGCAACCTTAACCATAGCCACACTCAACGACATCAACGACCTCTGGTGACATACTTAACAAATGCTATGTTTTTAACATGAAAGTATACAAACGTAGTTTTCTTTACCTTCCTTCCAGTTATATTTACTAGACATCATCGATCAGTCTATGATTGTTATTTTATTTATCGATCCTGATAATGGAAAAGAAAAGTAGAACTTGACAGGATTTAGACTGAGAGACGTAGAACGAATATTATCACCAAGTCAACAGTTTGCAAGATCATTAAAGCAATGGCAATTTCCCGGGAAACTGTGACGTCACCGCCGTTTCTAATTTCTTGCTGAAGTCAATTTATGTATTTTTCAATATAAAAACATAATCAATTAAATTTAAAATATTCATTTTTTCGATCCTCTACTAATACAAGCTATTTGAGTTTGCATCTGCTTATAAATTTTTATGATCAAAAGATTTTATTAGAATATTAGTATTTCTTACTGAGATTTGAAAACTTTTGAAAATTCTTAAAAATATCCAGACTGTTAATTTCGTTTTTTTTTTTTTTCTTTCAGATGTTGTTTTGATCACGACTTGTGTTATGGTTCCATCAACTGCAACTTACTGTATTTACCACTTACACACTATACATATCACTGCTATACACATTATTGTGCCTGTACTGACAGTGAGTATACTAACTTTTTACATGCTCCATATAAATCCTTTCTACTACAGGCATAAGGCCTGAAATTTGGAGGAGAGTGGGGGGCTAGTCGATTACTTCGACCCATTGCGTAACTGGTACTTAATTTATCGACCCCGAAAAGAGGAAAGGCAAAGTCGACCTCGGCGGAATCTGTCTACTAGCAATAGCGGCAAAATTCTGCCCCGAATCCCACTCAAACCCTAACTCTAACCCAACCATCCTCTTTGGAAAGTCGACCATTATATTATTTCTTTGCTATATTTCTTCAGATCCACACACGCTGAAACAACATTGAAAGTGTCAATGATTTGTTACAAAAATATTTGGCAATTTCTGGAAATCGCTTTCTTTTGAAATATAGCCAAAGCCTTTTTACTCTGCACTTGTTAGTATTTATGTCGAGTGGAGGTTGTGGATAGAAAATTTGAAAGAGAGTTGTAATAATTACTTTGTGGTAATTAGCTGTGATTCTCTCTGACCTGATTCAAATTCCACTGAGATTAAAAATCTCTTTTATTTTTCAGGTATGTTTCAAATGAGTACCAGTCAAATACTGGTGATGAAATATTCAAATGTTCGTTTCCAGAAATTAAAATTTATGTTAGGTAGAGGTTGGTAGGTCGAGGTTGACAGCGGTTGGTGAGTCGAGGCGATAGAGTCGGGAGAGCACTTTATTAAATGTCTTATATTATTTCGTTACAAGCAAAGCAGCGAGATGGCAGAATCGTTATCCCACCGGGCAAAATACTGAGCGGTATTTCGTCCGTCTATACATTTTGACTTCAAATTCCACCGATGCCGACTATTCCTTTCGAAGTCGATAAAATAAATGAGCACTGAGAACCATGTAATCGACTGTTCCCCTCCACCAAAATTTCAGGCTTTTTGCCTACAGTAGAAAGGTTTATTTCGTTTACAACTAAATATCGGTGCCGTTCCTCAAAATGTCTAAGTCCAAATCTTACCAGTGTAATACTAGCCTCTCCTTCATCCCGCTGTGGTCGATAAATAACTGCCAGTACCTTTCCTCAAAATGGATAGATTTGTGTAAATATTCGAAATCAGCGTTTATGTAGAGTGCAAGTCACCTTTAAGCTTTTATTCATTCCATTCGCGTTAATCATTCCTAGAACAGTTTTGAGTTGTAGTTTGCTGCTTGAATTCCAACAAAGTCATAAATAGCCATGAAACCGATGATAGGAAGATAAACAGGAATTTATATCTTGAAGATCTTGAAAGTACTGACATCATTAGATAGTGCCAACTGTTCCGCCCTTCCGTGAGCTTTAAATTTAACACAGGTCTTCAATATCCTCTCACAATACATGATGAAGTGATATAAATATATTGAAACACTGCACTTGTATGATTTCATGTGAATCTAAGGTAAAACAAGGGACACAACCAGCAGTATTGAATTCGTCAGATACCAAAAACAAGATAGAAGTAATGGTTAATGGTACTCCCGCCTCTCTTTTACCTACAGCTATATTATCAAATACCAACTTCCTTTTTATAAAAGGGTATAGTGTGATTTGAAAAAATTTGGTTGCCATTTCTAGTAAGACGATCGCAACGTAGCAGCTCCTTTGTTGGTTCTTAGTCAATGTAATATAACCATGCAGTTTAGCCATATAATCCTGTGCAACAATGTAGTGTACCATACTGGCGCTCCGTCGCTTACGACGACGAGGGTTCCATTTGATCCGACCAACGGAACAGCCTGGTCGTGAAATTAACGTGCAAGTGGCTGAACATTCCGCAGATACGCATACCCTTAACGTAGTTCTCAGGGAGATTCATCGTGACACAGAGTGTGACAAGGCTGGCCCTTTGAAATACAGATGCAATTCATTTTTGCTTGCTGAGTAAACTGGAGCAACGTGAACAAAAGTGCCTTTCTCAAGGGCACAACGCGACGCCGGGAATCAAACTCATGACTTTACAATCGTGAGTCGTTTACCCTAACCACTAAGTCACGCACTTTCACTCAATGTAGTGTAGCCATGTTAAAATGTGTAACCAAACAGTGTAAACATGTGTACAGTATAACCATCTGGTGTAGCCATGGTGGAGAATGTTTTGTAACAATACAGTTTAGAGTTGCTCGTTATAATGCAGTTTAGTGTAATGTGGTATTTCTAACACACTCATATATGCGCAAGCGCACAAACACACACATATACACGCACACATAGATATAGATGTATATATCTAGCTGTAGATATAAATATATATATATATATATATATATATAGTGTTTTGGTCGAAATGCTTTACAGTGTAATTAATCTTTCCATTCTGTGTTCGAATCCTACCAAGGTCTACATTGATTCTTCCGGGCTTTTGTAAATAAGTACCAATTAGAGATAAGAGATATCGATGTCATTGATTATATACCTTCACCCTAAAACCAACATCCCCTATTCTATGTCACTTATCAGAAATATTCCTTTTTTTTCTTTTCTTTTTTACAGATCCCCGGTATTGTCCGTCAATAGTCTGTGAGTGTGATATGCAGTTAGCAGAATGTCTGGCTGACAATATACAACACTTTAATCAACAACTAACAAATTATGATTTATATCAATGTATGCAATAAAAGAAAATACCTTGCCCTGTTGTTTCTGTTTGTTTGTTTTTTTTTGGTTTTCTTTTTTTGTATTTTTGTTTTTTATGTGATTTCACTGAGAGACATGATAGCTAACTGCCGAATCGAACAGTTGACTGAAAGGATCAGTGGAGCATGACTTGTCATTGATATTGCAATGTATATTCATATGCAATGAATACTTCTTCCACTTGTAATAGGTTGGAATGAGTCACTGTTATAAGCAATCATAACATTGTAAACTTGACAGTTTACAATGTTCTCTTTCTAGCTAACTGTCTATCTATCGTTCTATCTACCTGCCCATTTATGTGTGTGTGTGTATATATATATATATATATATATATATATATATATATATATATATATATATATATATATATGTGTGTGTGTGTGTGTGTGTGTGTGTGTGTGTGTGTGTGTATGTATGTATATATACATACATATAAATGCGCGTGCACACACACACACACACAGACACACATCTGTTGGCCTGTTGTTGCTACTTAACTTCCGGTCAGCATTGATCAAGTAGACGTAACCAAAGAGAGCCTACCCGTGACCACCCGTCATTTTAAAAGACCCAAGGACTCACATGTCCAATATGTCTTCCTTGCTTTTAGTAGGGTGACATGATGAGGGGATTCGGTTTCAGTATCTAACAGATCCAGTGGTCTTCTTGGTTCCAAGTGACATCGTTTTGTTAGCTGGAATTAGTAATCTCTGTGTGTCAGGTAAAGAGAAGGATCTGTTATAGGTAACGGGGAGATGGGTACTTTCAATGGTGAACCCAAACTTCCAGTGTGTTAAGGAACTTATTATCACAATCAGCAGCAGTAGCAGCAGTAGCAGCAGTAGCATTACCACTATCATTATCATCATTATCTTTTTCATCATCATCGTCGTCGTCGTCGTTACCATCTCCGAAACAGAAATGAAGCTCTTTCAAATGCTGGATGTCCAAGATGTACTCATAGTACCTATTTTCTATTTCTCTAGACTATTACCCAAACATAATTTTGATGTTGTTGTTGTGGCGGTGGTGATTTAGATGCCCAGCACACGTTGTATTTCACGAAGGCACCCCTGCGATTCCAACAAGTACTCTGATCATTGACAAGGCATAAACCATCCCATTCTTAAGCCTTAACCTAGATAACCTCCTTCAAACTGATCTTCTAAATATATATTATATAAATACTAATGACCGAGAAATATGTGACACAACCAGATACTTCTTAGAATAGGAAGATATGTCTAAAAAAATTTTTTAAAGTATTTTTTCATATTGCCATAAGGATTTCTCACTGTCGAATCGTTTCTTCTTGGGAAGCGACCTCGGTATCTTTTGCCCGTAGATTTTCAGATATTGAATGTGAGCAACAACAACAACAGTAACGCGGTCATGGACACTCTCCCACCTCCTACTACTACTACCAAGGTCATGGACACCTCTCCCTCCTCTCCACCTACTATCGCTACCAAAATCATAGAAACTCTCCCTGCTCCTACTCTTCACTAACCCAAAACAACAGAATAAATTAGAAAATAAAGTTTCTGTTTTGTTGAGTTTTAAAATGCTTATATTTAGATTAGAACCTGTCATCTTAATTTTATATCATAGTTTAGCCTCGAGTCAGCTAACCGAGCAGACCAATGATCAAAGGCGTTCAAGTCATGACCATCCTGCCTTTTTTATATCTTGTTCTCCTTTATCCAATGTGTTCTTCCATTTTGTTTCAAGACAGCAACTTGTGATTTGAGGGAGATTTGGCTGCTATTTCGAATGACCGCATTGAAGTTCCATTGCCAAGTCATAATTTTATATAAGAACTTAAATAATGATTCCTTTCGCTTTCTTAATTTAAAAAATGTTTTGTTAAATCCCTCGAAATTCTTGATTATTTTGAAAATTAATAAAAACAGTTTGTTTCGTAAGAAATTTGACCTGGAAAGGGTTCCATACACATTGCAGCCAGTAATAGGTTCCCTTCTTAGTTATTTCGTAAGCGGCACGTTTTATTTAATTAGACTCCGCGTTGCAGGTCAGACAATCAACAACGTCATGGTGTTGAGATCACGTCTTTAGTTTTATGATAAACAATTTTTATTGCCAGCATACACAATAAAGGGGGACTAGGGAGCCAACGGTACCTCTACTGAACTCCCAAAACAACGATAACACTGCAGTCTGGCTTCTTTCACACAACGGGTCTCGCAGATACACACACTCAGAGTATACATTCGTAACAGATTTGGTCATCACAATATCCTTGTTTAATATTAATCCAGTGATCTATTAAGCCAAGCGAGTATCGTTCAGTAAGTACCATTGTTTTACTAACCATCTAACATATATTTTTTTTTATATAATGCTGTTAGTATTGAAGTTGTTTCGCACCAAATACTGATATAGTTTTGTCAGGTTTGTAAGTCTGTTGATGGCTTTAAAAGACTCAGTGTTACACATTGAAATATACTCGAATATATTTTAATGCGTCGGTACATCAATATGCAGAAGTACCTACCGATATACGATATGAGGTTGCCAAAAGACAAGAAATGGAAATTTTAAAGAGGCAGTGATGAAAAAATAATTCTTTAAGTGGTCAGAGATGGTCATCCTCGAACGCGAACTGACAGCTATCGTGTGTATGTGTTGGGAGTATTGGAGGAGCTTTGTGTGAATATATTCACTACAATATACAAAAATGTATATTTTTAAACATTTATCATATTATCCATCAATACGTGTTAGTAATGACAAACTGGAGCTGCGACACGGTTTCATATTCCTCCTTGAAACTAACATTTCATTTATGCCACTAATACTATAAACAAAAACATAAACCTCCCAATACCCCAAATTCGACTTAGTTTGAATTATAAGACAGTTGTACCCTTTTGTGTATGCTAATACATGCATGTCTGTATAATGGGTTTTTATAGTACATTGTAGATAGTCTAGTCAAACGGAATCCATACTGATTTTTGTTTTTCTTACTAGACATAAATCTTCGGAAACAGGGAATCATTAAACGTTATTGTTATCAGGCCATTCTCTGCTGTATTAGCGTCGTCAATGTGATGTTTACACCCTTGATTTGTGTATCAACATATGGATGAAAGTAAATTGTTCAGGGTGTATTCTTCATACAATTACTGCCAAGTACTAATATGGCGAGGTCACACAAAATACAGCATATTGAATAATCAATTAAGGTTATTTAAGCAAATAGATAAAATTACCTTTATGGGTGTTTAAAATATATAAACAAAAGGGACAAGTTCATGAAGATCAGTTTACTAAAATGTTTAGACAGTACTGTTTTCAAATTTTGACACAAGGCCAGCAATTTCGGGGAGGGAATAAAACGATAGCATCAACCCCAAAGTTTAGGTGACCACGAAAGGATGAGCGGTAAAGTCGACCTCAGCGGAATTTGAAGTCAGAACATAAAGACTGACAAATGCCACTAAATATTTTGCTAATGGTGATTGGAGAGTGGTTAGCCTTTAAAGCCAATCATTTTAAATAAGTACTACTGTACTCTCTCTACACGAAAAAAAAAATCAAAAATGAGATCAGTATTGTCATAGAGAGATGTGAGTTTTGTGAAGATAGTAGGGTGAGAAGAAAAGAAAAATACATATTTGGATGTCTTTTGATAAGTAGAGGAAAGAAATCACACGCTTTGGGTTTGCCTTTTCATCTGAGATAAATAGAAACAAATTTTTACTTATAAATGTTTTGTTTAATCTCTCTCAAATGGAGAAGACAGGCCCAACATATCAGGTTCCTATTCTGCTGTATCAGATGAGAAACATTTTTATTTCTATCAGTCGAGGATGGTAAATGTATGAACGTTTTTAATCATAGAAGTACTCAATCACTGTTTGCCTGAACTAAACAAAAACAACACGAAGTCGAAAATCTTTAATGGTTTTACAACTCTAAATTAAATGATTCACCACTCCACCAACACCATAATCATCATCATTATCATCATCATCATCTTCATTGTCATCAACATCATCATCATCATTATGATCATTATCATCATCAAGAATGTTCGATTATTCGCATCACAGTTTTACTCGCGCCATTGTTACAGGTCAATGACAATGAATCTGTTTTCTGTGTGTTTAACTCTGCTGCTGTGTCATGCCTGCGACAGTCAACCGAAACCAGAAACCGAAAGTCCGATGACATCACTGAAACAACTGACATGTGAGTTTTAAAATTTTCATTGAGAAACTTTGATTAATATTTGATGGGCAGAATGAAGAGATGTGGTGGGGGAGGAACCTAGTTACTTTAAATTAGTGATTCTTAAGTGTTTGGCTTCCAATTGCTTTTTTTTCCTCTAGTAAACTCGTCAAAACATTCTGATAAACGCCACCAAATGAAAAAGTTTTTTGCTCCTCCTCCTCTTCCCCTCATCTATATTATACTTCAAAACATACGGTTGAAATTTCAAATCTGTTTAAATGAAACCCTAAAGGGGAATCCCAATTCTGCTTCTTTGAGAAGTATTGCTGAAGTCAGGCACACTGTACTTTCCGTCAAACCTATAACTTAACAACTAACATGAATTAGTTAGAATCTCCACTTAAGTCCTGAGTTCAAATCCCACCTGGATAGACTTTCGACAGAAAAAAAGCAAAGTTAACCTTAGTGGAATTTAAATTCAGAACGTAAAGGGACGTAATCAAACACCATAGAAAGAATTTTGTCTGTCATTTACATGAAAAATGACTGTAGCTGCTGCTTAGCCCCTGGTCAGTCTTGATTGAGAAGATCTAAAGTGAAAAATATTCCAGCCATGACCATCCAATCCTGTCATTTTCTGCAGATGATATGTACCCAGCTCTGTATTATCCAATGTCCTTCCATTTTTCAGACGATAGGGTATGATGTGAGGGTGATTTAACTGCTATTTCTACCCAGCAGAATGATCATGTAGGGGCTCCCTCATTAGCATGTCATATACATCTAACACTAACACGATGAACAAACTAAATAGTTTAGTTATTTACACCAGTCAGGAGGACAATGTTTCGTATCCTAATACCAGGGCTACATTTTGTCCTGGCCATGACACTCTGCTCTCAATGGTATAGTACTCTTAGCTGTAAAATTGTATAACACTGATTTTAGCAACACTACAACACTGCAGAACTGGACAGTATTTTCATTGTTACAATAGACCAGCGATATATACGTAGGGGAAATATTGTCTCTCATCAGGTAAATGCTACATGAAAATTAGAAATAATTATTGTTGTGGTTCAGAAGCCATCACACTAGAGTGTTGTTTACCCCAGGTCAGCCTCGACCATCTCATCCTTTTCTCAGGAACACGTAATTTAATGTATTCTAAAGTTTGATCCGAGGAATATTTGGCTGCTATTTTTAGTACGCCAAGCAACTAGATAGAAGCTCCTTCGTTAAATCTGAACTAATTTTGTTGCTGCTATTTAGTGCTGGGTCAGTCTTTCCCAAGCGAAACTATAGTCAAAGACATTCCAATCATAACCAATAGTCGATGGAAAGTCTTTGAATATTCAATTTATGCAGACAATGTATCTAGGGTTACATAATTCAATGTGTCCTTCATTTGTAAGAAAGTGGAGTGTGATTTGAAGAATATATATCTGCTATTTCTAGCACCCCGAGCGACTGCAGAGAGGCTCCTTCTGATTGTTTAAAACACCGTACTGTTACGTGAGGATAAATGAATAAATGATTGCCAGAATAAATGAAGGAACAAATGGGTGTATGTGTGAGTGAAATGGAATTCATTTGAGCCTTAAAATATTGTAACAGTTTAAGGAGAATACTTCCATTTTAAATTATGCATACTTCCGTGAAATTAAAACTGCTCTATTTCAGATACGCCAGACACCCCACATTTAACTACCACATTTAACTACTCCCTGCAAACACCACAACAAACTTCTGTATCAACAAATAATACCGAAACAAACACTTCCTTATTTCAAGAAGAATCTGGAAACTTAAGCTTAGTGTTATCTACGACAGAGGCGGTGGGAAATATAACTGAAATTCCTCAACAAGATGCACTGAATGATAACGATCAAGTGATGTATGTAAACAATTTGACTGAGACAGCATCGCAAAAAGTTGTCGGAAAATCAAATAAGAATGATACAGAAGTAAAGTGCAGTGGATATCTTCCGGATGAATCTAATGCTCACCAATTCCAAGTGTTTGCTTTTGAGAGATGGGTCATTCAAAAATGTCATTACGGTTTAATCTGGAACCAAGATCTTTGCCAGTGTGATTGGGCACCAGGACATCAGTTTTTTTCTCCAACTGAAGGTAATAACTTTAATTGGTTGATAGGGATTAATAAAGTTAACTCTTTTATACACTTCGTAGGTCTATGGTTTGGATTCCGTAGCGTTTAGTAAATAATAAGAGAGAAGTTTTGTCTACTCCAGAGAATTACAGAAACTGAGGGAATGTAGCATACACAACAGAACGCCAGCACTTCAACTCAAGAACCGAGAGTAGGGAGCCCAATTCTCTATCCCCAAGGTCATTCCACATCTACACTGTATTCGCTGTTCCTCACTGAATCAAGTTAGGTTAGAGTATCTATTGTCTCTCTACCCAGAGGGAAAAACGATGTTACAATTGCCGTATTTCCGTTTGAAGTTACGAAAGAATAAAACATTGAAAGGAAATATTTGAATCGTTCAGAAAATTAGTAGCTGTTCTGGTAGGTCCCAGAGAGTAGAAGTAAGCAGATTGTAAAGGGAGTTTGTAACTCAGTTGAAATTAACAGTTGTAGTTTTTCGAACTGATATAGTATCTTTGAGACGGGTCTAATGGTCATGGAAACCGTCGTTTTTCTACTTCTTAAGCTATTTTCTAAAATCATTGTTAACAGCTAATATGACGGCGACTACTGTAGTGATCCATGGTTGTAAGCTATTTCATTTCTTTTAGTTTATAAGTCACCTTACCACAGATCTTCGTTATTTTGATTATTTTGGTCGGAGGAAGGAGTTGTGCTCATGATGCTGGCAGGGCCACCAAGATTACAGAGATCAATGTGGATAGGACTGATGGCTGCGGGTAAAACATGGGCAGGGAGGACGGTTATAGTAGTAAGTGTGGTGCCATTGAAGCGGAGATGCAGAACAGTGGAAGGACGGGTGGAGTAGATAGTGTGATGCCTGTCATCACACTATGACGACAGGTAAAAAGACGAGTAAGTTGGGAAACATTGAGTGAAGATGGCAGTCAACTCTGAAAAAGAAAGATCAGTGTAGTGATGGTTGAAAAGGCATCGAGGGGAGGCGGCATGGATGTGGATTAGAGATTTGACTGTGTTGGTGGCTTTTTTTCTTTTTCTTTTTTTATGCGTTCTGTGATGTGTGCAGGTTTACTTATCCAGTGTCCAATATATAATAATTCAAACTAAAAACTGGCCGTCCTTTCCACGTCTGGTTATCCCAAGTAGAATCAGCACACTTCAAGATTTTTGATGTCTTCTTCAGGTTAATGTTATCATTAAAGTAACTTGTTTTCTAAATCTTTAGAAATCAATGCAATTTGTTTCACTGAGATTTCACTATTCTACAATATTTTTTGTAGGTTGTTTCTAAATTGGTTTTAATCGATATATATTTACTTATGTTCCAGAAGGAGGCTGCGATCTCACCTTAAACATTACATTCGATGAAAGCATCATTCGTGACTACGCAAAAAATGCTTTTATAAGTGTTGAGCAAAAAGTAGAAATACGCCCAGCCAACAGGAACGAACAAGAGGATAGTCTTAGTGGCTATTTCGATCCAGGATTATTACGAATTCTTTTCTTCGCTGGGAACTCATACAGTAATCATCTGAAAATTGAATTCTATTTTAAACGAATAGAATTAGCAACAAACTCCACTGAAATGGTGATACTCTCTAACGCCTGTTATGATAGTGAAAATAACACCTCTGAATCTACATTAAGTCTTACTCTGTTTCCAAAAATTAATGTAATAGGATTCACCATAAACGAACACTACGAAGAAGGCCAAGTTAATTTGGTAAGTTAATCACACACACACACGCACGCACACACGCACGCACACACACACACACGCACGCACACACGCACGCACACACACACACACATTATATAGATGATATGTGAGCGATATATATATCTTTTACTTGTTTCAGTCATTAGATTGCGGCCATGCTAGGACATCACCTTGAATTTTAGTCGAATGAATCGACCACAGTACTAAGTCTTTTTAAGCCTAGCACTTATTCTATAGGTTTCTTTTGCCGAACCGCTAAGTTACAGAGCATAAACACACCAACACTGTTGTCAAGCAGTGGTGTGGGACAAACACACACACACACGCATAAGCTATTTTTCATCAAAGAGGTGCTTACATATAAAGGAAATAGTGATTATTGGGCGAAGAGTTGTGTAGGATATTTTGTGGTAGCGAACCAAGAAGAGTGGGAGGAGAGATTAAGGTTCAACAATAGCAGAAAGAAGGAGGTGAGAGAAAGAAACACGGTAATGGGGATGAGAAAGAAGTAGGGGTAAGAAATCAGGATATGGTGTTAGAATTAAAAAGCAAGTAGAGGAACAGACTGTTGTGTTCAGTATGAAGGGAGGTGGTTAAAAGTCAAGAGCTTTCAGGATAATGTACGTTAAAGTAAGGTTGGTAGTCAGGAGACCCATATAGTGTATTAAAGATTATAAGCACAGCCGAAGTAAATAAGCTGTTAAAGGTGAAGTCAATCCAGTATTATCAATAAAATGGTAGAATCCCACCATCAGTAAATGTTTCGTGGTTTTTCTATAATTCCATCAACAACACTGAATAAGTAACACGTTCATACATACACACACACACACACACACACACACACACACACACACACACACACACACACACACACACACAGCTAATGAGGACGACTGCCTAACAACCGCCATACGATCGCGATCTTGAAATCTCTTCGATACTAGTTTGTTCAACCTCATATAAATAAATTTATATACAACAGAGAAGGACAATGTCCATAGTCTTTGCTGACCTTGTCAAATTGAACTTCCTATTGCTATAATTATTGTTTAATCCTAATTCAACAGTGATTGAGAAGAAATGTGATTAAAAGTGCTCCACCCATGACCATTCCGTATTTTGGCATATCAGGGTGTGCATCAACAATTGCCATCCCTTCTATTTTGCAGGCAGTGTGTATCTAAAATTACATTATCCAATGTGTTCCTTTTGAAGACCGTAAAGTATGACTTGAGGGAGATTTTGGTGCCATTTTGAGCAGTTCGAGTGACTAAGCAGAGGCTCTTCTTTGACATGTCTGTTTGCTATTTCAATTCTATAATGACAAAAATGCTATGTTGTAACTTAATATTTTCAAATCTTGAAACAATTAGAGATGAATTTAAAAAGAATTTCTAAATAGCGAATGTCTGGCTTCACACGTCAACTTAACCTAAAAGTTATTCAACAAAACTAAATATATTTTAGGTATATACACATGCTTTCATGTATAGAATTATTTTGCTGCGTGGTGTTTTATGTGAAACGCCTATAAGAGAATTATGTGTCTTCTTTTTCTTCACATACCAAAAACAACAGGAAGCTGAAATCTGGCACCAAGTTAACATTACAATAACAAAAGGCAACGTTGTAATAAATATGGACGGACAGGAAGTTCTAAAATCACACATGTTTCCAGGTCAGTGTTTGGTTTTTAACGTTGTTTTCGATATTTCGTTTTGTTGAGCAGAAAGTGTCGACCTACATGCTATTCTGTTTTTACCTCTTGATTGACTCTGGTTCTGTGGTTAAGTTTGCATCACAACCACATTTGATCCCACACTATGGCAGGCTGGACAAGTTTTTCTTGCCATAGCCTTGGATTGACTATCATACGCGTGGAATGTGTGTGCGTGTGTGTGCGCGTATGTGTGCGTGTGTGTGTGTGTGTGTGTGCGCGTGTGCGCGCGTTTGTGTGTGTAAGGTGGAGTTACTAGACTGTCGGTCTGAATACTTTACAGTGTTTCTTCTAGTTGTCTATGTTCTTAATTCAAATCCTATCGAGGTCGACTTTGCGTGTTCTTCTCGCGGAGTGATAAAATACCAGACAAGTACTGGGATCGATGCATCATGCCCTCTCTCATTCTCATTCTCACTCTCTCTCTCCTCTTTCTCACTCTCTCTCTCTCTCCTCTATCTCTCTCTCTCTCTCTCTCCTCTCTCTCTCTTCTCTCTCGCTCTCTCTCTCTCTCTCTCTCTCTCTCTCTCTCCTCTCTCTCTCTTCTCTCTCTCTCTCTCTCTCTCTCTCTCTCTCTCAATCACCTATGGAAAGCGAACAACATATATATTGTAATCCGTATTTTTAACTTCCGGTCAGCCATTACTATGATTGACCGTTGACTGAACACTATTCAATTTTTTTTCTCCGTGTTTTTCTCCTTGTTTCTGTATTCTTTCTGTTGAAGAGCGTAGCTCGAAACGTTAAAGACTTTCCGTATGTCCGAGCGTCATACTAATACATCGTTTTGTTGTTTACACCACCTGTCCTCGTCTGTTGTTGTTTTTTCGTACATTCTCCTATATATATATATATATATCCTTTTGGTGCAAATGGTTTTGTTATACGGCGCCGTGTTTTACAATCCTGTAAGTAATAATAATGGTATTTATAAAAGCTTATGGCGATCACCGTGCAATGACTAAGGAAAATAGTCTAATAAAGGGGCATATAAGCTCTCGACAGAAAAAGAAGGCTTTCCTATCTTTTGGGGAATGTCCCTTGTCTGCTTGCAGAGCACTTTCACCGCTTACGGCTACCAGGTGTCATCCGGGGTAGCGCACTTTCGTTGCTGGATGTACGTAAGGAATTGCTCGGTGCAGGCTGAGTGTATTCTAAATGATTAACACGGAAAGCTTTATTTAGGATAGTACAGAAGTAAGCCGAAACAATCGTTGTCCTAAATAAAGCTTCCAGTAAATTGCGCCTTCTGTATTAATAATTTAGAATATATATATATATATATATATATATATATATATATATATATATATATATATATATATATATATATATATATATATATGTATATATATATATATATATATATATATATATATGTATATATATATATATATATATATATATATATATATATATATATATATATATATATATATACATACATACATATGCACACATATATATATACATATATATACATATATATATACATACACATATACATATGTGCATATATATATGTATATATATATATGTATATATATATATATATATATATATATATATATATATATATATATATATATATATACATATATACATACATACATATACATAAACATATATACATATATATATATATATATATATATATATATATAGACATAGAATAAGATATAATAGTATATTAAGATATGAAGATATATCAAAAACATTATAATATAGGTTGCTATAGCAATTATAACCAAAGAGGTAAAATTGATAAATGAGGGTGCAGAATAGCACCTACAATTGCTAGAAATGAGAGCCAAAATTTAACTCGAGCAGCCACGCAAAGCACTAACCTAATGAGACTGTAAAGAAGAAATTAAGACGACCTTGTTTCTCGTCAGAGGTTTCCACAATGATATTGATCAAATTTCGAAATCACGTGACAAGGTTTTATCAAATTATTTCATTCTTTCAGTGTATCTCACCAAAGAAACATGTTGTGGCCTGCTGCTCGCAGTCCCGAATATTTCATTAGGTTTGTGCTTTTGTGTGGTTGCTCGAGTTAAATTTCGGCTCTCATTACTAGTAATTGTAGGTGTTATTTTATTGAATGCAAAGAGTTTCGAGGTCAAAATTTTCTTTATTCGACTGTATTATTCTTTAATGACACGTGTTTTGTTACAGATGCCATTGTAAGATATGTTTTCATCCCCACCCCCTTAGATACCTGTAACATTCCTCATCAGATATAGGAGAAACAGTCAATCATTGACGGAGATGTTGCCTGTCTGGTTTATAGTTTTCCCTCTTTTCACAACCATATAGCAGCATTTATCCTGACCAAACTCCAACTCTGTATCCTTTGAGAACGTTGTAGCCAGGTCAAGGTTCCTTTTCATCTCATGCATATTCTTTGCATATAGTTTCAAGTCATCCACAAAGAAACAGTGTGTAATTTTGGTATTTCTGTTTCCTTGTGAACCAGTAAGATGTCCTTCAGTCTTTCTTAACATGAATGATAAGGGGTTTACAGAAAGTATAAACAACGCCACAGGGAGACTATCCCTTTGGAATATACCTCAAAGATACTGTATTCTATCACTCCTATACAATCACTCTTTGTATTTAACTTCAAGATGGTGGCCCACGATGAATTCAGGTCAGCTATGGCTTTATGTATGTATGTATGTATGTATGTATACTTGAATTCATCCGACGGGCTTACGCATAGTTTCCGTCCACTAATTTCACTGACAAGAATTCGGTCGGCCTGAGGCTATGGTAAAGATACTTGTTCAAGGTGCCGTGCAATGAGATGGAACTCGGTGTAACATGGTTACGAAGCGGACTTTTTTAAACCAAATTTCTAAAATTGTTCGTAAATAGCAACTGAAATAATCCTTTCCACGAATAAAGAAGCCTTTCTACAGTCGTAACTTTTTCCCTCGAACTGCCAAATTTTGGAACTCTCTTCCATATTGATTTTCCCCTTCTCATGACCTGAATTCTTACAAAGTCTAAAGTAAATTCATTCTTTTGGTCTTAATTTCTTCTTTACAGTCCCTTACACTAAGTGACTGTTTGCCTTGTTTGCGACTTACAATTAAAAACAAAATAAAGTCGATTGCATTGAGCCTGTGCTCAGCTGGTTCATCGACCTCGAAAGGATGAAAAGCAAAGGCTCGGAGAAATTTGAACTCAGAATGTATAGACAGACGAAATGTTGTTCAGCATCTAGTCCAGCATGCTAACTATTCTGCTTGCTCGCCGCCTTAGATAATAAAAACTGAAATAATGTTTTGTAAAATCTGAAGATTCCATATCAATTAATGATTTTGTTGTTGTTTTTCTCTGTATAAGCTTTTCCAAACTGAGTCTTAATACGTGGGTATTTTCATTGTTTTCAGAATATATACGGAATTCCCAATGTCCTCTTACCATTGGAGGTGACCCAACTAAACAGCAATTTTTCTATGGTTACATAGATGATGTAAGTAAAATATCCATTCTCAACTAGTCGTGATTTATCTTAGATAGTTAACTGTTAGATAAGACGAAATGGTAGAAATGGTATGGCACCAACAAAATGCCTTCAAAATCTGTCTTTATATTCTTTTACTAGTTCCAGTTAGTGGGTTGTGATAATACTAGGGCAATGTTCTCTTTTCAAATTGCCCCTAAGACTACCGTGGCTGTTATTCGTCTGGTATTAAGTAAAATAAGCGCTAGTCTTTCACTGATATTATTACATTGCGTAGTGTATCTAGGACTACGTTAACAAATGCGTTCTTTTTTTTTATTGAGGGAGATTTTGTTGGCAATTCTAGCAAATAGAATAAGCATATTAGAGATTCAAGCATTGGTGCGTCAGATGTCAAATATTCGAAATAAAGTTTTGTTTTTAATAAAAGTCTATTGAAATGAAATATAATCAGAAAATTTCTATTTTCAGATCTTGCTGTGGAGGCAGTGTTCACCAAATTAAGGACGAAACTGTGGTTTACATTTAGGTTCTATTTGTAACACTTCACATGTTTACAATAATTGAAGAAAATTTCATTCATTTTCAATCATTTGAAAAATAAATTCTTTTAATCTTTCATTTGTTGTTGTAAGTGAAATAACTCGTTAATACAAGCAGTACTTTTTGATACTGGCATCTGCTGAATTGGCACAAAGCCTTGTTTTTTTAAAGTTGAACCAACATTAAATATATTGTCAGATGAGTTCCAGCCGTGCCCATCCTGTATTTTAGAGGTATCTAGGATTACATTATCTTAGGTGTGCTTCACTCATTTTTTAAGATGATGGGGTGCGATTTGAAGGAGTTGTGGCTGTTGTTTCTAGCAGGGTGAGCAATCACATAGAAATTCCCTGGTTTGGTTTGTTTTTTTGTTTTGTTCTGTTTTTTTTCTGAGTGAATTGATTGAGAGATAAATCTCTCCTCGCCGGATTGAATCTATTGCAAATGACTTCTCTGTCATTGAAATCAGAACAGCAAATCGATTGATCACTTGGCAATTTCACAATGATGCTACCTCTTGGTACCATTATGAAACTAGATGAAATGGATAAGTATCTTGATCATGACAAATCAGCAATTTTACCATGGGCCAGGCTAGGTACTGTAATGGAGTAGATATATATGTGAATATCTGGTATATAATCTGTAGGGAAGATAAAAACTAAAAATTCAGTCATAGTTTTACTTTATTAACTTTTGTGGCAAAACAAATTGAGGAAGACCTGAAGTTGCAGCGCCTCGACCTCAAGCATACTAAGACCAGCGCAATGGATTGGAAAACATCATCACCAAAGTCTGTCAGCTAGCGGTACCCACAGAAGCGTATTGACATATTACTTACTAACTTATCTCGTTAACAAGTGAAATCAAAATATTGAGTGGCAAAATAGAAAGGATATATATTTTAGAGGAAGAAGGAAACGGGGTATAGTGATGTTCATGACTTTCCATGAAGATAGTATTAACAATTTACTGGGAACTATATAAAGCCAAGATTAAACCCGTTTCACAATCTGAGCTTATCGGGGGATGTGCAGTCGAGGGTCACCCACTAAGAAATCATTCTTACTCGGCAGCCCTCGATTGCATGGATAAGTGGGCTGACAGTTCTTATCCAAACATGTTACTCCAGCATAACCGTAACCAAAATACATAGCTCTCTCTCACTGGTCATGTTCCAGTATCTTTATCTAACACAAAATGGTTTAATTCACTGTTGTAAAAAGCGACAGCACTATGAAAGAAAACAAGAGCTTCGTTGATCTGAAGTATTGAGAAATCCAAATCTGTTCACGGCGAAAGCCCCAATAGGAGCGCTAGCGCGCTATCCGAGATGAAAGGAAATACATATTTCTCATCCACTGCATAACACAGAGACGGGTATAAATACCTATGGAACTCATCTAAGTGGAAATAAAATTATCGATTCCCCAGATTAACATATAAGAGGTTAATAGAAGAGGTCAATATATAACCAATATTTATTATATCCTCCAGAAGAGATCGAAGACAAAATCAGTCTCGATACACAGACGGATGGAACTAATCCGACGTTCTACCACTCTTTTGTAGATCAAAAAAAAATTTTAATATTGTTTCAAACACACAATTTTGTGGGAAGAGCTTTGTCGATTAAATCTATCTTTCAGTATTTGATTGAAACTATATTTTATCGATTCCAGAAAGAGTCAACCCTAGTAAGGTTTGAACTCAGAGTGCAAATATATGTAAACAAAAACTGTATCCTGACACTACACCAGTGAAGTTGTTCACCTTCCTTCATTTTTAATCCTTTTGCATTCAGATTACTCTATCAAATGTAATGCTTATTTATTCACGTTGTTTTGAATTAATCATGCATTAGCTTGTAACCTCAAGATTCTAATGATGCGATCACTTATTTTTACAATAACATTGTAGGGTAGGTGTGAGAGGCCTGATCTGACCCGTTTGAACATAAAATAGACAGAATATTTTGGTCATATATAGCCAGTTTAAATGCTAAATGGTTAATAAATATTGATTTCTTGCTTAAAAACAAGAGCATACAGTTTGCGGGGAAGGGAGAACAGTTACTTATATCGCCCACTATACTTAATTGGTACTTTATTTTATCGACATCTGAAGAGTGAAAGACACATTTGACCTATGCAAGATTTGAACTCATTTTGAGATAGATTTTTTTACCATATCTGTCATGTCTAGAGACTTAATAGGGGTTGCTTCTTTGGTTCGTTACTAAGTTGATGTTTAGCATTTATACAAGTTCACAAGAGCAGATGTTATGAAATGATCAAGTCGGCCTAAGCAGGTTTTAAAAGGTGAAAACAAGCAGAGAGAGGGAGAGAGAGAGAAAGAGAGAAAGAAAGAGAGAGACAGACGTACACATATTCCATTGTTCTTTTACAACACAAAATATGTTTGAGTAGTTTGTTAACAAGAAATACCCAAACATTTTATAATTATTTACTGAAAACAACTCACTACCTCCTGAAGTTCTTAACTATGCTGCCATTCCTGCTCAGTTAAAATGTTAGTTTGGGGAAGATTTGACTGCTATATCTAACAGGTCTAACAAGTGATCAGTATTCTGTTGCTATAAAATCAATCACCTGAGAGTTTGATGATTCTTGTCTTCTAAAATGTCTGCACAAATTTTTCTATCATTAGAAAATTTATTCACAGTTTCATAAGAGAGGAAGATACATAGACAATGGAGCTCATAATAGTATACAAGTGATACTTTGCTTGTCCCTTATTACCGAAGAAGAAAAAACGAAGGTAACCCCGACAAGTTTTGTACTCAAAACTCTGAGGGATTACACTAAATATGGCGCTCTACCATTTCTATTGTTATATAGCCTTTACCCACCCAAAAGCTATAACCAAAGGAGTCTGTAGGTGTACAGCAAAGTGTACATAGACTTGCATCCTCTCCAAGCATGGCCCGCCATAACTTCTCTTTTGCCAGGTTGTATCATTAATCTGGCAGGGTACCCACATACTTTCCACCGAGTAATCTGTGTGAATGAGTGAGGATCATTACCGGCTAGTTGACTATATCCCTTTAGGTATCTATAAATGATGATATTATCTCTAGCAGAAGTCCCCATTTTCTAGCGCGTTATACGGTTTTGAACAATCTTTGGTGACCAATAAATAGGATGCAGGCAATATTTTCCGAAGCACAACAGATGTGGACAACAAATCCATTGGCTTGTGTGAGACTATAAGGCCAGTTACTTTCTTTGGGGGCAATTGGCAAAGTCAATGGAAACGTGTTTAATTGAAAAGTGAATCCTTGTTCGAAACACTTTACTGAGAAGTTAATTTATTACAATGCAATTAATTCGTGAGTTACGGAAATTTCATTTTGTAATATATTTTGTTTAAGATAACAATATATATTTTAAGATTGCAATCCTGATGTAGTGGGAACGATTTTGAATTTATACAAGCGAAATCTGTAGTAGCCCGCTCGGTGGGTCTTCCTGTCGGAGCCTCAACTTTAGCTTGACACTTCTTCCATTAACAGTGCAATCTGTATTGCATCTCCCTCGTTGTGGAACTCTTAGATAGCAACCGTGAAGACGCAATATACACACACACGCATGCACACACACTCACACACACCACACACACACCACACACACACCACACACACATGCATACATACACACCACACACACACCACACACACATGCATGCATACACACGCACACACACATATACACACATACATATACACAGACATACGCACATGTTTGTAAGCAAACAAGTAGTCCTTATATTTATTCACTGGGACAGGGTAAGTAACATTAGTCAGAGTTTTTCTCCTATCAGTTCAACGGTTTTGATGACACTCCATCTTGACTAGACAGGGTATCCCCTACAACCGACCTCGATCAGAAAGAACCATGCCTACCCTCTTTTCTGACTCATATCTTATCAAAGGTTCTGGTACTGGAAATCTTCCTCTCAAAGAGTTGATCGCATCCTTATATTCGTATGTGTATATGGGCCTGGGTATGTCATATATCTATGTGTATCAGTGTATCAGTGTTTGTATGTGTGTGTAGATGTGTGCATACATATACACAGACGCTCACGCATATATATGCATGTATGCATGTATGTATGTATGTATGTATGTATGTATGTATGTATGTATGTATGTATGTATGTATGTATGTACGTACGTATATATATCCATGTATGATTCAGGCAGGAGCTATGGTCATTTACAAGCACGGCCATTGATGTGATTCTTAGTTTATTTAATTTCAATTCAAGGATTTCTCTCCGTGTATGGTTTTTGGGAAATGAGCACTCACGATCACAGGGTCATGGTTTCGATTCCCAGACCAGCGCTTCGTTTTGTTCTTGAGCAAACCAACTCGTTCACATTGATCCAGCCCACTCAGCTGTAAATGAGTAACCCTACAACTGACTGGTGCTCCATTCAGGGAGAATATGGACACACTTGCCTACCCAGCGAGGTGGCATTATTCGAAAGCAATCACAATGCGCGGAAATGCATTGTGATCAGTGGTGTATAACAACGTCTGATATTCTAGTCGATACTGGTATATATATATATATATATATATATATATATATATATATATATATATATATATATATATATATATATACTTTGATAGATAGATAGATAGATAGATAGACATACATACATACATACATACATACATACATACATACATACACACGCACGCTCACATACACACATAAATACATACATATATGCATACATACTTCAGTTCTTTTAACCCCTCCCAGCAGCTCATCTGTTCTACTGAGACATTCTGCTTGGTGTAGTAGCGTTGGATTGCCTTGACCTCTGCTGTTAGTTTGATGTTATGTGGCGGCCGTAATTGGGAGCCGTATTTCAAGCGACTGAGAAAAATGTTCTCCACGGAATCAACATGGTTTTCTATTTAGTCTTCTGATCTTTTGTTAAACGGATGAGAAGAGGAATCAATATATGGTACAGATTTTATGGTTTATTTCAGGTGAATTTCTTTCACGCGACTAGAGTTTCACTCAATCTCGATCATCAAGCGAGAGTAGTTCTCCCCTGACGTTGACATGAAACAAGAGTCACATGAAAGTAATTATTGTAGTGTCAGTCGGGCCTCTGATCGAGCCTAGGAAATTATTTTTCTATTTTATAGGTTATTAGCTCTATCTGACCCTCGCAACTCCCGACAGAAGTATCATCATTTTTCGGTGATGGGATAGCATTTGAACTGAGGATGTACAGAGCCGGAATAGATATCGCAGAATATCCTATCGGTTAATCTGACAATCTCACCTCCGCCAGTCGATCGACGGCAATGGACTGGTACTTTCTTTTTTATCGACCACGATAGGAATCAAAGCAAAGCTGGCTTCAGCAGGATTTGATCTCAGTACGCAGAGAATCGAAAATAATACCATGAAGCTTTCTATCAAAATTTTAATGGCTCAGCCATTTCACCGGTTTATTATATGTGAATATGCGTGTGTACGCATACATGTGTGTGTGTGTGTTTATATTTATGTGTGTGTGTGTGTGCATGTGTATGTACGTACGTATGTATGTATGAATGTATGTATGTATGTATGTGTGTGTGTTCTTTTATTCTTTTACTTGTTTCAGTCATTTGACTGCGGTCATGCTGGAGCACCGCCTCTAGTCGAACAAATCGACCTCAGGACTTATTCTATGTAAGCCTAATACTTATTCTATATATATATATGTGTATATAATTTTTTGAATAGGTATATGTCAATTATTTTCCTTCATCGATTATGTGTGTGTTTGTGTGAATATATATATATATATATGTCAAAACATTAATATCTATAAGCAAATATATATATACACATGTATATATATTATTTAAATATAAATGCATATGTGTTCCTATGCATTTTTTACCTGCATTTATGCATATATTATTATGCAAGTAGATATATATATACACACACATACACAGATAGATAGATAGATAGATAGATAGATAGATAGATAGATAGATAGATAGATAGATAGAGAGATAGAGAGAGAGAGAGATAGATAGATAGATAGATAGATAGATAGATAGATAGATAGATAGATAGATAGATAGATAGAGAGATAGATAGAGAGATAGAGAGATAGATAGATAGATAGATAGATAGATAGATAGATAGATAGATAGATAGATAGATAGATAGATAGATAGATAGATAGATAGATGAAAAGTGGTTAGGAGTCCATACAAATCAAAAATTATTGTTAAAAAGTGTAAATAAAGTTGGAAAAGGCACAGAATTTCTTTTAGAGAATGCTTTAGCGAATATTTTTTAATATTTTATTAAACATACTCTAAGATATACGTCTGTGCCTTTTCCAACTTTATTTCCTTTTTTTAACTATATATATATATATATATATATATATATATACAGGGTACGCAAAAGTGAAAATAATACTGACATCTCATTTTAACAGATAAATTTACCAAAATTACATCAAAATATCTTGAAATACTAAAGAGTAAATTTATTCAATAAAATCGCCATTGGCTTCAACCACGGCCTCGAGACGACTTCGAAATCTCCTGCAACTCTTCTAGACGGTCTCGTTGTTTAAGTTGGTGGATGATGCTATAATCCTTGCCTTCAGTTCATCTTTAGTAATCAAGGGGGTTGAAATCTGGGGAGTTAGGTACCCAGATGTTAGGAGTGATGCGATCGCAGAAATTGTCTGCGTGGCATGGTGCAGTGTCCTGTTGCTAGACATAGGATCTTCCAGCACTACCAGGGCAGCACTACCTCCTCCATGCACTTCATGTAGGCCACCTGCTTGGCACCAGTGAAGGGCGGAAATCATTTCTACACCTGAGTGAACTGGAAGAACGTGAAATAAAGTGACTTGCTCAAGAACGCAATACACAGCCCAGTCCGAAAATCGAACTCACTACTTTATGCATGATTGTGAGCGCTACGCTCTAACCACTGAGCCATGTGTGTGTGTATGTAGATAGATAGATAGATAGATAGATAGATAGATAGATAGATAGATAGATAGATAGATAGATAGATAGATATAGATCATATAATTACATATACATAACTTTATCTCTGCCTTATGTACGTGCACATGTGTGTATGTGTGTAAATATAAATGCGCATGCGCGCGTGTATGTGTGGTTTCGTGCATATTTCTATGAGAAAAATGTCAATTTTTGTGTATTTGTTAAAGTATAATAATCCTACTGGAAGGTAATCTAGTTCTATGCCGTACCATACACCAAATTAATTAGGGCCACCATTACCAGGTGTATTTTTGTTAACCACGTAATAACATGTCCTGTGAAGAGGTCAGCTGATCTGTAAACACTAAAGTACGCCGCGATGTGAAAATAAACTCCAGTCGCTGAATGTTTTATACTTTCAGTTTTGTTTGTTTCTGTATATTTCACGATACGTGCGCAATGAAGATGTTCACAGGTATGTAGGATATATTTTGAATTTTTCTCCGTGTCTGGACTAAAATTAAATTTGGCCAATACAGGAAATAACCATTTAAATACAAAGAAACAGGAAAAAGAAAGATATGACAGGAAAAGTAAGAAAAGAAAAAGGAGTGGGTCAAATAGCAGAAGATAGAGGGGGAGGGTAGATGAGCCATATACCCCAGAACAAGCGGTGTGCTCAACCACGCTTCGCGGTAATGACTGCTATGTCGTTGCCGCAGAGAATGACCAGCGACATTCGCTGTAGCAAGCACTCCACCTCGCAAGGATCATTTCTCTGACGAGTCCTGTATTTATTTATTTTTCTCTCCTCCGTGTTACGGGCGGCGACACCCGGGATTGCAGCCGATACTGCAAAGAAATAAATTGTGAACTAAAAAGAACCAAAGAAAGATTTGGAAGGGAGGAAGCCCTGTCCAAATTTTTTTTTTTTTTTTTTTATACATCTTTCCTAACAATCCATGCTTGCAATGTCACCTTCTGTATTCTCTTTATATAAGGTTATTGCATCTGCTCATTATGTGGCAAATGCTTTCATCTTTTTTTTTTATCTCAAGCTCTATATAAGGATGTGACGGGCAAAACTGCTAACGAGTTTAGAAAATATTTTGCGGTATTCCTTTCAGCTCTCTACGTTCTGAGATCCAATCCCGCCGAAGCCAACTTTGCTTTTCATCCACGAGAGTCGTAAAAATAGAATTCAAGTCTATTCAAGTATAGGGTCTATGGAATTGACCAAACGTCTCCACAAATGTTCTTCGAACATCCAACAAGAAACCGCTGGGCGTTTTGACACAGAGAGCTTGAGTGCAAACTATGTTATTTGTTGCTGACTTTGTTCAGACATAAAACTTTGCTCTGAGAATTCTCAATGGTTTTCAAGAGTAACAGAGGGAAATAATTTTTATTTTTGAAATTATTTTAAGGAGGGACGACTATTGGACACTCAGAAATGTTGATTCTGCACTGGGGCCGAACAGTAAGGCCGGTTTTTGTTAAATATTACCAACTGTATTTAGCCGTCTAACTGCAAATGAAAAACTGGCTTCTTGTTTATCTGGGAACTAACTCCAAAATAAATAACACTGTACGAGGCAAAACAACAAACAAGCAAATTATATAATATATATATGTATGTATGTATGTATGTATGTATTAATGAACGCACAAACTGCAGAAAATAAAATTAAAAAATGACAAAAAAATTAACATACTAACAACACGATTAATAACATTAGCACAAACACAAGTACTTTGTCAAACAAAAGTGTGGTGAACCCTAACCAAGCCCCGTCGTGCAAACGTTCTTTCGAACAAGAGAACTTTAGACGTAAAACATTTTGTTTATAAGACAGGCGTCATCATGACAAACTACCGCAGAGGTACACGTGAGAAGCTGAGGTAACGTACCTGAGCTTTGCATAGGCCACGGATACTTTTCTTGTTCCATTCAAGGAAAACTAGGAACAGTTCTGCTAAATACGTGAACTCTCCCTTAATTTGAAGAGGGGGAGTGTATGCACTGTGTGCATTATATTTAGAACAGAAAACATAGTAAAGCACATTACGAAGTTGTGCGAGACTCATCTGCCCATAAACTAGTCTACAATACTTCGGAAGGAAAACAAGGATCACCGTCAAGAATATTGGTGGCCACAATGTAGGCAGAGGAGAGATGTAGCACAATATAGGCAGAGGAGAGATCAGTACAGAGGTAATTTTCGGTGATATGTAGTTGAGTTGTGTCATTATGGACATAAAGTTCTCATGATTCCCAAAAAGCACAATACAATAATACCCTATAGAGTGTGCTGAATAGAAGGCCTTCAAAATCTCCAGGGCAGAATGTTCAGCAGTAAAAGCCATTTTAAAGCTTTCTGCTCAAAGGTTTAACTGAATAAAAGCAACAATAACAGCAAAAAATCACGACGGTTGCTAGCCTTAAAGCGGCACAGGAAAAACTCTGAAGTAGTCAAAAGAACGCGTCCCGTTTTCATTGCCAGAAGCTACTCAAGAGACTCGAGAACTCTCTCTCTCTCTCTCTCTCCCCCCCTCCCCTCTCTCTCTCTCTCTCCCCCTCCCCTCTCTCTCTCTCCCTCCCTCCCTCTCTCTCTCTCCCCCTCCCCTCTTTCTCTCTCTCCCCCCCCCTCTCTCTCTCTCTCTCTCTCTCTCTCTCTCAGCTTCAGCAAGTGAAAACAATGAGAATCACATACAGAAATAGCAACAACAGCAAGGACTAAACGACCAGGAAGCGCCTTCTCGCAGCAGTACCTCCTTCTACCACTATTTTATGAGGGTGATGACCAGAAGGGGGCCGAAGAGATTCAGCAGACGTTTTTTGAAGAAAAAAAATGAAAAAAGACACTAAGAAAAGATTTTAAAAGACGTAACTGAAAAATGGCGCTCTCCGGTGAAGACAGCATCTCTCAGAAAAGAATTCATTTTTCGAGAAAAGAACCCGATGAAAGGGATCCCATTTCAAATGAGAAAGAATCTGTCTCTGACCAGAATGAAATGGCCTTCACAGTCACTCGAAAGGCCAAAAAGAATGCAATAGGAAATTTTCATGAAATGCACTCGGACGGTCGAAAGAAAATTCTGACAAGACAGGAACCCATAGGACAGCTATCGAAAGGGCCTGGGTCCTTAATCACTCCTCCTGAAGGATTTTAGAATCATCAAAATGAGAAACTGGACAAGTATCGCACAAAGGAAAAGTAATCAGGGCAGGGTGCCCGTCTCGACGCAAGTGTGTGTGAGCGCGCGCGCGCGCGCGTGTATATACATATATATATAATGTATACATACATATACTGTATATATGCATAGACAGACAGACAGACAGACAGACAGGCAGACAGACAAACAAACAGACAGACAGACAGACAGACAGACAGACAGTCAGATAGATAGATAGATAGATAGATAGATAGATAGATAGATAGATAGATAGATAGATACAAGGCGCATTCCAGAAGTTTGTGACTTTTATTAAGAGAAACAGTTATAACTGATCTAGATAATTGTAATTTTAGTATATTAATTACAATTCATCTTATGAGCTGACCTGCCAAGTTTTATTATTCCAGATTAAGGAGACGGATGTAACAACACTTTGAACATACCCTTGTCACAATTGACTAGATTGCAGAATGCAGTTGAAATGTTTGGAAGCTTGCTATGTAATAAAATTTTGCGTTAAACTGTGCAAAAACACTACAGAAACTTGTGAAACACTCTAG
>NC_142942.1:31324614-31327114 GCF_046866305.1 Octopus bimaculoides
TGTTCAATAGACTTTTGAATTTCAAGAGTTCATCTGTTTTCATTCCTATATATATATATATATATATATATATATATATATATATACGTGTATTGTAAGATACAAATAAGATGATAATTTATTTTCGAACGCAGAAACGCCGGACTCTTCAAGGGACATGGGTTCGAGTCCCATGGCTGGTTGTTGACAAATTTTTCCGCATTTAAGGGAAATTTACCCGATATTTCTGCTGTCTAACGGCATTTCTGCGTTCGAAAATGTGTGTGTGTGTGTGTGTGTGTGTGTGTGTGTGTGTGTGTGTGTGTGTGTGTGTGTGTGTGTGTGTGTGATCTTCATTTTCTTGCAATTTCCACCGCTGAAGTGAATCCTGCTGGCCGCAATGAACCAGTAAGATTTTGATCTGAGCAAGCTTTCTTTACCCCACCTTTTTTAGGGGCTTCCCCTTCTGGAGTAGGCAATGCTCCCTGAAAAGGGTTGCCCGGATACTCACACCGCTGCCTCAACCTGCTTGTGCTCAGGGTTCAGCACTGAATGTGACCATCAGGAGCGAACCTCCTGGGTGCAGAGGTCTTGCTCGCAGCTTCCAGCTACTTACACCTACCACCGTCACGTTCACTCCATCACCACAGGGCTTCCCACTTACCTGAACAAAACGCCTTCGTCAGTGAATAAGACAGTTGGTATCGTCCAACACCCACCCACCCCCACCAGGCTGCCTGTATGGGCCTCCACGCCAGGTATCAAGTGATGTACAAGAGTACAACGAGCAAAGTCGAAGACGGAGTTGCCACGCAGTAGCAGCTCACTTGCTACTTGATGCCCAACCATTGTCAGATGGTAGAGATCTTCCACTTGGCCGCAATAACCTTCTAGCCGTGTGTCTACGACTCTTTTAACTTTTCGGTTATCCAACGTCCTACTGCCGACATCTTCACCGTATCCCTGGCGTGGCAAGCTAAGGGGTTACTAGCACTTGCCCAAGGTGCCACCCCAGTCTACGGACGGAAGGCGCGACTTACTCATTTGTGGGTGCTGTATCGAACCATTTTATATACCAATTGTGTGTGTGTGTGTGTGTGTGTGTGTGTGTGTGTGTGTGTGTGTGTGTGTGTGTGTGTGTGTGTGTGTGTGTGTGTGTGTGTGAGGTAATAGAAACGGACAAAGAGATTTAGAAAAAATAACGAAAACATAACACAAGTTTGATTCCTTGATCAGTTTTCCCAACGAGTTGCGACAGTGCTGACGGGTGCGTGTTTAAAAGAATCAGACAAGAAAAATGAATGCACTACATCAAATTTAGGACAGCAAAATAAAAGAAAAAATCAGGGATAACAACGAACTGTCTTCCGATCTGGACAATAAGTAAAGTAACGCAAGGAGGAAAATAGTAGAGCGCTTTGCGGTTTTAAACAACAAAACGAAAAGCGAAAACAGACATCCAGTCATGCGAAAGTGGGAGAAAAAGAGGATTAGAAAATAAAAAAAGCAGGATGAAAAACATAAAAATGCCTGAAACAAAATAAGACAGAAGATAATAGCAGGCAAGTGGAGACGGAATGATAATGAGAGAATATGGAGATGATGAAGAGCAACGGGATATAAAATGGACAGATAGATAGATAGATAGATAGATAGATAGATAGATAGATAGATAGATAGATAGATAGATAGATAGATAAGTAGGTAGGTAGGTAGGTAGGTAGGTAGGCAGGCAGGCAGGCAGGCAGGCAGGCAGGCAGGCAGGTAGGCAGGTAGGTAGGTAGGTAGGTAGAGAGAGAGAGAGATTCTTGGTTTAAGGTTAGAACCCAGAAAGATGAGGAAATATAGATTTGAGGAAGATAGCTACCTTGCGTTATATGAGTAATATTGCAAAAAGTAGTGTGTGTATTTGTGTGTGTTTGTGAGTGTGTGTGTACGTGTGTATGCACACAGACACACATGAGTAGTAGTAGTAGTAGTAGTAGTAGTAGTAGTAGTAGTAGTAGTAGTAGTAGTAGTTGTTGTTGTTGTTGTAGCAGCAGCAGCAGCAGTAGTAGTAGTAGTAGTAGTAGTAGTAGTAGTAGCAGCAGCAGCAGCAGTAGTAGTAGTAGTAGTAGTAGTAGTAGCAGCAGCAGCAGCAGCAGTAGTAGTAGTAGTAGTAGTAGTAGTAGTAGTTGTTGTTGTTGTTGTTGTTGTTGTTGTTGTAGCAGCAGCAGCAGCAGCAGCAGCAGCAGCAGCAGTAGTAGTAGTAGTAGTAGTAGTAGTAGTAGTAGTAGTAGTAGCCAAGATATGCTGAAAGTGCCGTCCGGAAGAAATGTTTCGAAGTTCTGATACCAAAACGAAAGAAAATAATGGGTAAAAAAAAGTAAAACAAGGTCACAAACCTTTGAAAAATGTCGACTTAAGACAAATCTGGTGATTAACTGAGAGAATGAGGATATCATTCTGGTAAGTCATCTCTACTGTATTCCAAACAGAATCATCCTGTATAGAAAAGAAACCGAAAACAATTGGGTTTTAA
>NC_142942.1:31332114-31369614 GCF_046866305.1 Octopus bimaculoides
ATTAATTTTCCTGAGAAATTGATTTTTAATTCCTTGAAATTATCTTCAAAGAAAAACTTGGATTAATCAACAAAGTATATATAACTGTAGAGGCCAGCGGTGGCATCATCCATATATGGCAGGCTGTCTTTACTGAACTATGGCCGTCTTTACTGTAATAGAGTAGAAAAATAGCCATAACTGTGAAATCAGCAGAGGCCAACCGGATAGTAACTTCATTACACTTTTGTTTAATCACTCCTTAGTTTATTTCTAAACTACAGTTTAGAAATAAAGGTTACAAGTTCAAATACAGTCCTTTAGACACATAATCAGTGCTCAAAAGAATCTATATTCAAGTATATGTATTAAATCTTTTTTTTTTATCTCTATCGCAAAAAGAACTTGGAATATGATTAGATTCGTCTTCCATTTAGGGTTGAAACTGCATTGGTAGGAGGCAACAATTTTAATTTCATCTTTAGAAAACTAGATGAATTTTTAATGTCTTTATCCGAAGTGCTTTTTCAAACATCAAGAAAACACTGTAGATGGTGCTTAAAGATTCTAAAACAACTTCAGATCACGAATGGTTTCTCTTCATTAATTCTATTTTATTTTCTCTGAGAGAGGGTATCTACGTGGTCACGCAGCCTTCTAGAAATAGGAGCTAAATCTCCCTCAAACCTCGCCGTATTGTCTTTGAAAAAGAAAAGATTATATAAGATTATGTAGTCCTAGATACACTATGTCTGAAATAAGATGATATGGTGAAGGCTGGAAAGTTTTTATAAGACGTTTATTCAATCAAGATTGATCTGAAACTAAACTATATACTGTCTCATCAAATTTTCCACTTTGTATAAAACTGTTTATTAACATCTCCTACTTACTTTTTTGTTTTGGATGTACAGTCGTTTTACTTCCATCTGGATCCCAGTCGCAGATACACTTCTCTTCATTCCAAATCATAGATTTCTTCCCCTTAAATTGGTTGCAATCTTTCGATTCCCAAATCAGTCCATTCCAGCGTTTGTATAACCCAGGGGCATCTCCTTTCACGAAATCATTGCACTTATTTTTCTGATTCATTTTGTCATAAGTGCACTGACACAGATTCTGGTTCCACACTAAAAATCCACAATCAACTTCGATCCAAAACTTTCCATCAAGCATTTGGAATTTTGTTCTTGACCCTGGATGAGCTCGGTGGGTTCTTTGACATTCTGAGTAACAAAAAATATATATAAAAAAAAGAATCGCAGATTTTTCGAACAAATATCAGTTTATTTTCTATGAAATTCTAATTTGAATAACTTGGAGTAGGATACATAACACTGTGGAAGAACACATCGATTAAGTCATTTGTATTACGGAATGTACTGCAGGCATGAATCTAATTGTCTCCACTTGCATCTTATTTTCCTAATTCCCTTGAGAATACTCTCTTTTGCCCCAAATCAGAGACGTACAACCCGTCTTATATTATCTTATAATCTTATATTATTTGTTCAGTGTTTTTTTCATAAAAGTCGGTGATGGCTGGAACAAACGTAATAGCGTTTGTAAAAACTCGTAGTTTCATCCACTTTGATGGCAGCTGACATGAGTGACATAGTTATATTCAATAAGAAAGAGTCAACACTTTTTCTCTAGTCTGTGACCATGTGTGTCATGTTTACAGGAGATATAGGTTCGAGCCCCACAGGCAGACTTTGACTTGTGTATCCAAAGCGCTTTTTCAAACCGATATTTGAACTCTATTATTTATAACTTTATCTGACTTAAGTTTCTGATATCCATCGCCCCAAAAGAGAAGTGTGTGTGTGTGTGTGTGTGTGTGTGTGGGTGTGTGTGTGTGTGTGTGTGTGTGTGTGTGTACACATTCCACAAGTTTTTAAAATTTTTAGGAGAGGCAGTTATAACTGTTCTGCATTATTGTAATTTTAGTATATCATTACAATAAATCTAAAAGCTGACTTGCAGTCAACTTTTGTCATTTTAAATTGAAGGAGACGGCTGTAACATCATTTTGAACACATCCTACTAAACACTGCTTTTCACAGTTGAGTAGTAAGCAGAAATGCAGTCGGGACGTGAAGACAGTTTAGGAACTCACTGTGCAAAAGTTTTCTGTTAAACTGGTCAAAAACGCAACAGAAACTTATGAAACGCTCCCGACTGCTTATGGATTAACCGTACCGAGCATCTGCTCTTCGCTGGCACAAGAGGCCAGGTGGAGTAAGTTTATCGGGAAACTCATGATGATCCCCTTTTTCTACAGCAAGGGCATCATCTGCATCTATTTGGTTTTCTCTGGCCAGATGGTCAACAAAAAGTATTTTATGAAAGTTTTAAGGGCGTTCAGAAAAATGTAAGAGCAAAAGGCCAGAAAACCTGCACTAAAACAATGCACCAGTCCACATTTTCATCCTGGTAACCAACTACTTGACAAAGATGGGCGTCAAAACAGTCCCTCACCTTCCCTACAATTCAGACCTTGCTCCTTGTGACTTTGTTCCCCAAGCTAAAGATGAAGAGGGCTGTGACAAGAGTTGTGGACCCCTTCACTTTGAAGGACTTCCATGGGACCTCCATGAAGTTGCTTGAGCGCTACAAGTGCATTGAAATCAGTGGATCTTACTTTGAAAGTGATTAGAGTTCTGTACGTCTTTGAAATTAAGGAATGCCTCTCCTGAAAAAGACTCAAAACTTCTGGAATGCACCTTGTAAATATATATATATATATATATAGATATGTATGTATGTATGTATGTATGTATGTATGTATGTATATATGTGTGTGTGTATGTATACATAGGTTCGTTCAACGAGCCTGCAAGACTGAGTCAAACTCTTATTAAATAACGTATGTGTGTGTGTCAGATCAAATCAGTCTTGACTAAATCAGTGTATCCTAATCTATTTTTATCTTTCTTCCCACTTGTATGGCTGCGAGTTGCTATATTTAGATATGTTCCTACTCCACCAAACAAACAATATCAACATTGAACATAAATAATGAAATAAGTAAATATTTCCAAAACGAAAATATATCCTCACATGTCCAATTTCTAGGACAGACGTCACTAATGATAGGAATCTAATATTCTTATCGCTGTTTACCATTATTCTCAAAAGCTGCAGCAAGAGCATTATCAGCACAATCGTAGCAATTATTATTATTATTATTATTATTATTATTGTTGTTGTTGTTGTCATCGTCGTCATCACCACCAGCAGCAGCAAACAGGTCGAGCTTATCAATATAATATATTCGTTTATTGCAACTATTTGTTGTTTGTGATTTTCAATTAAGACGTTTCCCATCCGAAAATAGAAAATAAACCAAGAAAGAAACAACTTATAAAAGCACAATAAGAGAAAAATATTTAGTTTTGCTTTATATTATTTTCTGTTTTTGTTTTTGTTTTTCTTGAGTTGCGAACAACGTTGTGTTAAAACCTCTTTCACAGATATAAGCAATAACGAAATGCAATAATATTTATGCGGCATCTTATTCTATTATACGATTATCGATAGAAAATAAAATGCCAAACCAATTATATTGTATCCACAACAAAATGCCAATCTAATTATTGTTGAACTGTGTAACAACAAAAATAGCAGACAAACCATTTATGCCATGATGACGTGAGAAAAAGACGTGCTGATTGGCATAATTTGGTGGTAGACGAACAAGGAATTGCTGGACGTATTTACTTTTAGCTATTTTTAATTCACTTCATGGTCTGAGTTCAAGTCCAGCCAAAGTTGACTTTGATTTTCATCAGATGTGTTCGTTTCTTTTTGCTTTTTTCGTATGTGTGTGTGTGTGTGAGGGGGTGTATAACGAATGGAAGAAAAGTATTCAATGGAAAATAGTCTATTTAGGTAGTAGTTGAGTGTTAGGAGCGGTGTTTGAAATGAGTTTTTGCTTGCGTTGGAGATGAGAGTTTGGAAACCGCTGTATGGGGCTGGTTAAGCAAATGACAAAATGGCTTGTGGTATTTAACTATACTTCGTTATGTTCTGAGTACAAATAGTGCCATTCTTTCTTTACTTTACTTTCCGGGTTTGGTAAAAATTAAATGCCGTCTAATACTGGGTTCGATGATATCGATTAGCTCCCATTCCCAAATGTTAGTCCTTGTGCCTGTGCTAAAGACAAGTAGTAGTAGTAGTAGTAGTTGTTGTTGTTGTTGTTGTTGCTGTTGTTGTGTCATCACCACCACTGCATGAAGTAAGATTAGTAGAGTAGTCGAAATGGTAAACGTTCAGTTGCTTACCTTGAAGAGAGATTTTTCTTTCAGCTCCACAATAAAGTATCAACAGCCAGAAGTAAATGTAAGTGATATATAACACAAACTGAAATTATATAGAATATTTTTGAATTTCAAACGTTTAATATTTTGTTTGTTTTGTGTTACACTAATTTATACGACCAAATGTCCTTTAATATTGTTCTATATGCCATAAGATATATACAATACGTCATCCAACACAATATTATACACGTTATACAATATTGCAATGTGAAGGTGCATAGCTCAGTAGTTAAAGCGTCGGGCTCGCAATCATGAGGTACGAGTTCGATTCCCGGGCCGGGTTGTGTATTGTATTCTTGAGCAAGACACTTTATTTCACTCAACTGTAGAAATGAGTTGCGACGTCACGGGTGCCAAGCTTTATCGGCCTTTGCCTTTCCCTTGGAAAACATCAGTGGCGTGAAGGTGGGCGGCCGGTATGCATGGGCGACTGCTGGTCTTCCATAAACAACCTTGCCCAGACTTGTGCCTCAGAAGGGGACTTTCTTGGTGCAATTCCATGGTCAGTCATGACCGAAGAGAGGCTTTACCCCTATACAATATTGTAGTATATATGTCATACAATATGGTATTATATAAGTCATGCAATAATACATTATATATCACTTTACCACTGCATCGACCAGACTATCGGATGTTGTTATACACCCCTGATAACAATGCGTTTACTTGCCTTGCTTTAGATTTCGAATGATGTCACCCTCACCTCACTGGCTATGCAAGCAGCCAACATTACCTTTGGATAGAGCGCTAGTCCGTCGCAGAGTTATTCTATTTACAGTTGAGTGAACTGGAGCAACGTGTTTTGCTCAAGAATACAACGCATCGACTGTCTGGAAATGGAAACCACTACCTTGCGATCCTGAGTACAACACCCTAACCATTGGGCCACGCGCCTCCATATATTACACTCACACGCACACACACACATGCACACACACATATGTATATGCATGTATGTATATACATATATATATACATATATATATATATGTATCATATACCACACAATATTACATTATGTCATACAATATTGTATTATACAAATGGTCATAGAAAGTTACATACCACATTGATTATATGCTTAACTATACGATATCAAAACGCATAGTAACTGTCTGCCATACTATACCATTCTATAGCAACTATATGTCCACCTTATAGCTAGTGTCGTCGTCGTCGTCGTCGTCGTTGTTCTTGTTGTCGCTGCTGCTGCTGCTGCTGCCGCTGCCGCTGCTGCTGCTGTTGTTGTTATTTGGCTACCGATCACATTTGACCATTCCACCCTAATTTGTATTAAATGAGACTTTATTCCCATATTTAATGGGAGAGTGCGATTTGAGGGCTGTTTTTTTTCTCTCACGACTCGAGTGAGGACGAAGAGACTCAGGTATTAAAAGTTAAAATACACACACACACATCATCATATTACATCACATGAAGTCTGTAATCAAAGCCAGAATTGGAATTTCCAAATTGAGAAAATCCTAGAATAACTGTTGGTCGGTGATTGAATATTTCCGAATAATTTAGCAGACGTAACAGTTACGTCTAATGAAACATTAGATGTGTGTGAGCGTGCACGAGTGCATGTGTACACGGGATCCAGAATATGAGATCCGAATAACTACATGTGAGGTGCCAGCTGTTTCAAGCGAAAATAACACTTCTCTATTTGGTATTGGGTGCTATTTTATGTCCGTTATACATGCATACACACACACACACACACACACATACATACATACATACATACACAGATATATATACTCGTATATCTCGCCATGTTAGACCGTTAAACTCTGCACTTTTTTCTCTCTCCGTTTTTTTTTTTTTTCATTCTCTCTCCACTTTTGTCCTCTTAATCCTTTCTGTTGAAGAGAGTAGGCTCGAAACGTAAAAGACTTTTCAATTTTTCCCGAGCGTTAAACTAATACACCTGCTTGTTTTTCCCTACACCTGTCTTCGTTTTTCGTTTTCTTTAAATTTGAACTACATATGTATATACTAGCTGGTGTACCCGGTAATTCCCAGGGGTAAAGATGTTCTATTGAAACGCCTTATTATTCTGACATAAGAAAGCAATTTCGTTATAACTGCCACAAAAGATGTATTTTCCGTCACGAAAAAGTACAAAAACTGTCAGCTAGAGGAGGGAGATATTGTTGAGGGTTGGCGAGAGAGGTTTTCTGAGATTGGCAAGAAAGATTGTTGGAGCTTGGTGAGAGAGATCATCGGAGGTTGTCGAGAGAGGTTTTCGGAGGTTGGTGAGAGAGGTTGTCGTTCACAAAAACTGTTGTTTTACAGTGAGAAAAGCGTTGTTGAAGTGTTAAGTGAAAATCGGCAATCGAGGATCGAATCCACGCTATGCCTGCATGAATCCACAAAAAATACGTTGAGGAAAAAAATTATCTACCGTCATGGAGAAAGTGTAACTGTAAAAATGCAGAATTATCGGAGTAATGGGCATTCAAAAACGCATGTATGTATAGAAATGTATGAATGAAGTCTTTAATGTTTAAGATTCAAATTAAGGAAGTGTAATAATAATGTTTAGCAGTTCAAACTGTGAGTAGTGAAATGTAGAATTAGGTCGGCTGATCGTGAGAATCAAATATTGATCGCATCGCTAAAAACTGCAGGTGGTATGGGTTATTTCTATACACACACAAAATATCGATATTCAAAGTAATCAAACATAAACAATGAAACCTGTAAAATATTTCTAAATTCGATGGCTCAATTAGTTTCATGAAAATGTTGTATGAACTGTAAATAAGCAATAAATATTATGATTTGGAAAATAAATATAAGTGATGCAGAGTGTCCCAACTGAATGTCCCAACTGCCCGTGAAATTAACATGCAAATGGCTGAGTACTGTGACACAGAATATGACAAGGCTAGTCCTTTGAAATGCAGGTACTACTTATTTTTGCTAAATAAGTGGACTGGTGCAATAAAGCGCTTCCGGGAATCGAACTTATGATCGTGAGCTGAATATCCTAACCACTGAGCCACCCGCCTTCAAGAAACTAAGATACTGCACAGAGTATCTAGTGATTCAATAGAATGTCTAAAATTTCAAAGCAAGATTTAAAATATAATCAACTTGTCCTAAATCTTCTCTATATTACTGGGGATTATAGGCAACGTCTGAAACGACTAATGTGTCTTCATTTAATCGGTCAGAGGCCAAACATAATTTTGAAATAGAAGTAATCAAAATGAAAGAAATATTTAACCATTAGTTCTTGTCAGTTGAACATGTTGTTACAGTTTGGATTCACGTAGTTGGGATGTCTTTGACCATTGATTTGTTTGTTTAGAGCTAACCTAGAGTTAGAGGAAGCCTCTATGTAATCGCTTCACTTGCTTAACCAAATCCCCTTCAAATCTCTTCCCCAAATCTCTTTCAAATCACCAACCATCCTTGAAATAGAGAGAACACATTAGGTAATGCAGTTGTAGATAAGCTTCCAAAAGTCGAAACGGTCACGATTGGAACGTCTGCTCGGTCAAAGGATGACCTAATGGTCAATAAAAACAATAACATTCATAAAATATGAAATATCAATGTTAATAAATAAAACTAATTAATAAACTTACTGTCATATTTTCTTCCTCGCTGGTAATTAAGGATTGATTCAGCTGAACTGTATAGAAGTGGACGGAGCTGGACAGATGCGACTGGACAGAAGAGGATTGGATTGGAATGGATTGAACTGGATAGAGATGTCCAACACAGAACATACGGTAGATAAGGATAGGTTGGCACTAGTGGTCACATTCACAGCTGATGTAACCACTTAGCAGATAGATTTACCCCTGACAGAATAAAATACACTAAATTCTTATTATTATAATGATAATAATAATAATAATTTAGTACGTTTCTTATTATCCAGTTGCTTTTGCTATCTTATTCTTCATTTTCTTCTTTATATCACTATTAATGTTATTATTGTTGTTGTTGTCTTAATCCTTTTCTTCAGAGAGAGGTAGTGGGGACAGAGTGATAATCAAAGAGAAAAGACCTCAAAGTTAATTAACTCGTATCTACACAAACGCATATACATATGTATATACGTACGTGCGTACGTATGTATGCATGTACGTTTGTATGTGTATATGAATGTATAATGTATGTGTACTCATATGTGCGTGTGTACACACACACACACTCACATACACACACACACACACGCACACACACACACACACACACACACACACATACTCACAATTATATGGGAGTGCATGGATACTTATGTATATGTATGTGTATACATATCTATATATATATATATATATATATATACATGCATAATACATATACAAATATACGTATGTATGTATATACTTATACACACACACACACACACACACACACATATATATATATATATATATATATATATATATATATATATATATATAGTATATGTGTATATGATTGGCTGATATTTGCCGAGCTGTGGGTAAAAAGAACGGTAACATTAGAAATTGTGGTTAGTCACGTGCTGATCATTAGTGGAGTTCTCTAGTGTTTGAAATAGTTTATATATATATATTCACTAGCCTCTATGGCCGTCAAAATATATAAAAGTCACGCCGATAATCCCGGCTTCTTTCTCTCCCCTCTCTCTCTCTCTCTCTCTTTCGAAATAACTTGTGCAAGTTGCAAATTTTGCTCTCCACACTGCTACCATCATCGTTATTGTTTCAGTCTTCTGTTTGTTCTTGTTTAGCCCTAGGCCTGCCTTATTGAACAGGTCTATGAACAGACATTCCAGCAAGGACCGTTCAGTTTTGTTATGTTGTTTTGTTCTTTTTTTGTCTTGGGCTGTGCATCTAATAGGACATGTTATTATATAACGCGTCCTTCATTTAATAAGAAAGAGAGAATTTTCTGCTATTTCTAGCAGATCATGCGACCTCATAGAGGTTCACTTGCTTTGTCGCCGTGGTTGTTGTTATTCTTGCTAACTTCTTTTTGTTATTGTTTCTATTGTTACCAACTTGTCTTTGTTGTTGTTGTTATTGCATCTCGTTCTTGTTTTTGCCAGCTTATTATTGCTGTTGTTGTTGTTGTTCTTACTAGATTGTTGATGCTGTTGTTTAGTTCCTGAAAAACAAACCCAAGAAAGAATATTTCCGAAGGGTAAAGCGGATATTAAAATCTAAACTGAATGACATAAATACCACGACTGCCATAAAAACTCAAGAACGGTATCCATCATCAGGTACAGCACCGGAATAATCAAAAGGACAAAGAAAGATCTTGAGAACGAAGATAGAAATATGAGGAAATTGCACGCAATCTATAGAGCTTTACAATCCCAGGCAAATTCTGATAGATTGTATTTCAGCAAAAACTATAGAGGGAGAGGAATTGTTGAGTGTAGAAGGCTTGTGTGGAAGTAGGGGTAGAGAGGTTGAGGAAGTATATTTGTGACAGTGATGAGGTGTTTTTGATAGCAATAAGAAAAGAGAAAGAAGTGAATTTCTGGAACTGGAGCATAAACAAAAAAGTTTACACAAAATGGGAATTTTTTTTTCCCAAGTTCTGAAGAGTATCGAAATCAAATGTCATTTCAAATATTAAAGAACAGAGTGTGAAAGAGGCAAATAGCTTGATCCGAGCTGTACAGGATCAAGCAATCCAGAACATGATACATCAGGAAGAATATAGATAAGGAAGACGTCTAGGCTGCATGTAGAATGTGTAGTGAAAGAGAAGAGAGAGAGTTGCACAAATAATCTTTGTTATATTCTTACTTTGGCGAATCTGCAACAAATTATTCTTACCTTTGTGCCATCAAAGGAAGGACTTAAAAGACTCTCAGATATTTCTATTCCTCATCTGTATCAATCTTCCTTATTATTATTATTATTATTATTATTATTATTATTATTATTATTATTATTATTATTATTATTATTATTATTATTATTATTATTATTTACTTTTAATCTGCATGTTTGTTACAATCACTTGCCGAGACACAATCAACGTCCTAGAGCGAGTGACGGATAAGACATGTTACGGTATGACTAAAAGTTTGGGGAGGGGAAATGGCAGGGACAGTAGCGAAATATCATCATGCAATGCAACACAGACAATATTATCTCTGGCTGCCCAGTCCTGGCTAAGAAGGAATATATTTACAGACACGACAGAGCTGGAACCTATATACACTGGAAGCTATGCCAACACTATGGAATAACAACAGAAAAAAGATGGTATAAACACACGCCAGAAAAGGTCACAGAAAACGAGAAAGCAACCATACTCTGGGATATATCTATACACACAGATAGAGAAATTAAGGCCAATAGACCAGATATAGTTGTCAAAGATCATGAAGAAAAAAAATGCTTTCTAATTGATGTATCAATACCAGCAGATGACAACGTTTCCCTAAAAAATATGGAGAAACTTTCAAAATACAAAGACCTGGAAATAGAGGTAAGTCGAATGTGGAATCTAAAAACAGAAACAATTCCTATCATTGTAGGCGCCTTAGATATAATTAAAAAAATATTCAGACAAATACATAACAAAAATACCAGGACTTACAAATATATATGACATACAGAAAATTGCACTACTGGGCACTGCACACATCCTACGCAAAACACTTTCAATACAGTAATCATAAGAGCATCACAGCAAACCACAGTACATACCCAAGGCACACAGAGCTGCGCTCGGTAGTGAAGTGAAAGCACGTTATAAAAATAAAACTACTGAACAATAATAATAATAATAATAATAATAATAATAATAATAATAATAATAATAATAATAATAATAATAAATGCCCAGATGCAGTACCAGGCAGTGGTTCTCATGGCTTCTGATCTTAACTGATTGGAAGTGTTATCATATACATTGTTTTGTCTTGGTATAAAAGATGGGCTACAGCAAATATTGAGCATGTCCCTTGGTGGCTGACAACATGTGCATCTCTGATCATGAGCAGAAGTAGTGGGGGAGCATCATAGCCAAGTGTTGAGAGGAATTCTTTGGGGTTTGAATAATTCACCTTTGGAAACATGGATGTTTTGTTCAACATCCTTAAACAAACCTTATTCAGGGACCTTTTGAGCTGGATGGGCTACTCGACCTAAAGAAAATTCTAACTGAACCCCACCTGCAATATCATGCGCTGTTTATCTTGGTATGAAATCACTATGTCGCGCACATATGGTTGTGATGCATGTGCCCGGCGTACCTTTATCAGACGGGTTAATCATGATGGATATACTGGACCTCGTATAATTTATCCTAGTGTTACTTTCATGGCATGCACTACCCTCTCACTCAGTAATAATAATAATAATAATAATAATAATAATAATAATAATAATAATAATAATAATAATGGCTTCAAATTTTTTGGTACAAGGCCAGCAATTTTAAGTTGAGGGATTAATCAATACCATTGGCCCCAGTACTCAGCTGGTACTTATTTTATTGATCCTGGACTGATGAATAGCAAAGTTGACCTAGGCCTTGCGATATTGCGTTATCTTCATTTATTTTGTGATCTTTGTTCATACATCTTACTGAGTTCGATTTCAGTTAAGTTATATTGATCAGTCATCGATTATCAATTGGATATCTGGTTCAACGACAAACCAAAATACAATTCGAAAAGCCAAAACCTCAAAGAACAACAAGAATACAATATAAAATTTGAAGTGTTTATTATTTAAGGACTGTTCTTTATTTGAATCTCTTTAGCCAACCACACTATCCGTCGATTTTCCACATTTATTTTCAAAAACTATTTCAATTGGATAATGATCACTAACGGCTTCAGCCTGGAAGAAGAGAGAAAAATTAATATGATGCTATAATTATAATTGTTTGCCTTTCTAGATGCAATAGAGGCACCAATAAGGAGGAGGAGCAGAAAGAGGAGGAGGAGCAGAAAGCGGAGGAGCAGCAGAAAGAGGAGGAGGAGCAGAAAGAGGAGGAGGAGCAGAAAGAGGAGGAGGAGCAGAAGGAGTAGGAGGAGCAGAAAGGGGGGAAAGGGGGAGGAGAAAGAGGGGGAGGAGGAGAAAGAGGGGAGGAGGAGAAAGAGGAGGAGGAGCAGAAAGAGGAGGAGGAGCAGGAGTAGGAGGAAAAAGAGGAGGAGGAGAAAGAGGAGGAGGAGAAGGAGGAGGAGGAGAAGGAGGAGGAGGAGAAAGCGGAGGAGGAGGAGGAGGAGGAGGAGGAGGAGGAGGAGGAGGAGGAGGAGGAGGAGGAGGAGGAGGAAGACGAGAAGGAGGACGAGGACGAGGTAGAAGAGGATTTCAAGATCAAATTTTCTTTCGTTTCATACCGATTTTAAAAAACAAGGTCGCAGATTTACCAGAGGAGATTGTGATGTTTTGATACTCATGCCCTGAATCTTGTTTTCTTTCAGACATTTCTTTTCTTTCAGGCATAATTATACGTATAATTTCTTTCATTAAAAGTTATTTGAGGGAGATTTATTTAGCTGTTAGCCATGTAGACGTCCTGTCGTTGGCCCGTTAAATCTGTTTAAGTTACAAGGGTTTGAAGGTAAATATTCTCAATGAGCCAAATATTAAGCGTGAGTTCGAATCGATATTTCACTTGTGTTCCGTAAAAGACATGTTACCCACACGTCACCCATACATCACCCAAATATCGCCCACGTATCACCTACATATTTCCCATACGTTACCCACATATCATTTTGAATGGAAAAAAAGGACCTCTGCCATAAACCAAAAATGTCTTTCTAGAACGTTGTCCTCTAATCACAATGCCCTCACTCGTTATATTGTCATTTTATACCAATTCAGATTCTTCTGATATTTCCCAGTAAAATAGTCAGAGGGATTGGTTGACACAACTATCTTGATCTTTACAAAGCATCCTTCCCCAGACCGGGGGTGGCGCAGTAGAAAGTGAGGAAATTGTTCTCAGACAAGAGATCTGGATCGAATATTCGCAACAGAGAAAACAACCATGATTCAATCTGAACGTAAGTAGGCTGGTGTAGAATGTAGGGAAGGATGTGGGACATATGTAGGCGGTACTTTTAGAAGGGTGAAGTACTGGGGGAGAAAAGATCAGCAGAAATATTTTGTGTCGAGGTCAAGAATGATAGGAGGTGTAGATGCGAGGAGTGCGAATCGCATCGAGTGGAATGGATACATGGCTAGCTGGTCTAGGGAATTTTGTGGTATGATCATCCATCAATCCATCTATCTCTCTCATTTACCTAGCTGTCTCTATGTCTACTGAATGAAGGAGGGTGAATTCATCGGCGAGAAATAGCAGTGAAATTCACTCAAATCATACTCTATCCAAATGGTTTTCAACGGGCGTTCATATGGCTCCTGGGGGTCCATACATGATTTTGAGGGGCCCACGTAACGAAATAGTAAAATGGGGATCCATGATAGTATTTTAAAAGCCCCTGGAAAAAATTTTGCCGTAGATGTACGTATTGTCATGTATTGCAAGAAACAGCTAGGTTTCTTTCTCCAACATTTTACATAGTTCAACCTACACAAGTTAATGTGTGAATAACAAAATAGGAATTTTGAAAGTATAAAACTAGTTTTTAAGCATCGAATGGGTATGGGAGTCCACCAGAATAAGATAGTAATCAAAGCGACTTTTAGAGGGAAAAAAAATGCTGCAAACCACTGCTCTACTCAACCTTTTGCCAATCCAAAGCATTTTCGTAAGTTTGTCCTAAACGTCCATGATTGTTTTCAGAGTTTTAGTTAGCCCTTGCTTCATACTTTCTAAGTAATATAAAGCTTTTCTTTCATAAGTCCCAAGTTTCTCTGGTAGTTGAAAGAAAATTGGAAACGTGTATCATATATGATGCATGGACGCAAGGGTAATATGTCCCGTGTCTCTCGTGCGATACACAGAACAGGTTAAAAGGGAAAGGATACAAGTGTACCTTAAACAAGGAGACCTGATGATTATGGTTTCAACGCCTTTAATTAGAGGCTAAACAACCATAGCAACAACAACAAATAATTACCGCTTCTGGTTTCATCCGATATGCTTCGTCAAAGCGAAAGGCTTTGGCATACCCAGGAACATAAGAATTCCTTAAATCACGTCCTCCAACAATAAATCTGAAATAAGAAAATAAGTACAAAATTAAGCAAAATAGACTTATAACAGGAATATTCAGCAATCACCCTATGTCGCGATTCGCTACAAGACAGAGAGCCTTGAGATATAGCAGTATTGACAGACACTATAGGTGTTGACCAAAAGAGATGGCGGACAACAGCTAACAACATAAAGGCAATGAACAGTCAGAGGACGAACGACATTAAACGTCAGTAGCCGGCAAGCGACTAACACTTTAACTGCTACACCAAAAACAATAACATTCAAAACTCTTGACGTTTTGTCGCTCATAACAACGACAATATTCAGCGGGGTTTTGTGTACGAAAAGAACAAAATTTTGTTAATCAAAAATCTCAACAGATTTCGTCGTCGTCTTCTTCGTATAGACTTTATTTGTCTCTAATCTTTCTAGCTTCCTTTTCACAACAAATTTCATCTGTACGTGCACCAGAGTGGGGGGGGGGCTCAAAGTGTCTGGATGTGTCTTAGTGCATATATATATATATATGATAAAGGAAAAAAGATCTTTCCCGAGTCATATAAGCTTATAGGGCCAGATTCCAGGTTTCCGTGGTGCATATATATATATATATATATATATATATATATATATATATATACGTATTTCCTTGGACTGCTGTGTAGAGCAAAGTGAAATGAGGTGTTTCGCTCCACAACATAACGTCTCACCCGGTCCAGGAATCGAAACCACAATTTTACGACCCACCCATAAATCCAACAATAAATATATATATATATATATATATATATATATATATATATATATATATATATATATATATATATATATATATATATATATATATTATATTATATTATATTATATTATATTATATTATAAACCCCACAAACACACACATACACCATAGTCTCGAACAGTGAGAATGAGTACCCAACACTGCATCTATTGAATTTATTTGTGGATTAACGATGCTACCAATGATTTCATGTGAATAGGATTTCAACAATCTGCTAGCGATCCACTTCAAAATCCTCTTCATATTAAACCATAAGTAGCAATGTTATACACACTATATATAGTGGACATACTAGCCCAAGCGGTAGGTTAGTATGTCCACGCAGCGGGTATACCTTCATCAGAGACCAGGTATGAATATTTTAGACAGGGAAAATTTACAGTTTACAAGGAATAAAATTCACAGTTTATAAGGAATAAAATAGAAGAATAAAGACTAAAGGTAGTTAGAAGAATGTAGTGAACTTCATGCAGGCATAGCTTATTCTTCTTTCATCTTTCACATCTTACAACATGCCGTTGCAAATAAATCTTTGCCATTACATTGGTGAACCCGAGTTAAAGAATTGCATCCTTCACCTTCACATGAACAGTTGTCACATCCATCGATTACATTGGTGGCCCCGTCTAAAAGCAATTACTACTTCCTTCTAATGCTACATGCCGTTGCATTTTTCTGACTCCGAACTAAAGAACTACAGTCGCCATACCAACAGTCGCTAAACCAGAGGGAAAGAATGACAACCTTTGCCACCACCACGATGCACCCTCGTTCCACTTGTTACAGTACGCGTAACAGAAAGCACTATACTGAGATGCAATCCACGATGCACTTACAACAATGCAACACTGCTGACGCACAAAGAATTCGCTCACTATGGAAGCCAATAAATGCATGATTTGGACAGCTACATCCCCAGAAACCAACTGGAAGAAAATACGGAAGCCCGCGCATGCAACCTTTTTGGCACACACACGCTTTTCGTCTTGTCCCAACGTACAGACCCTGCATTGTCTACGAACTTTTGCACGTATCTAAGACTCTCATATAGACTATCAACAATTCTTTTTCTTTGCATGCAAATCTTTTCAGTTTCAGTAGTAGACTTTTAGCAAAGGACGCTATTTTCAGCTAAGTTTGCCACTTTGTTTACTCATTTAGGCACTGTTCGTTCCTTTTGCTGCACTGCACACTTTCATTTGTTTACGAGTTACACACATTCTGCGACGACACATTCCGCGATGCACACATTCCGCGATGCGCACATTCCGCGATGCACACATTCCGCAATGCACACATTCTGCGATGCACATATACCGCGATGCACAAATTCCGCAACAACTCGTTTCACTAAAACTAAATTTATGTGCATATCTTTTTGAATGTTTTATATTATTATTCATATTTTGCATGAACTTTTTTCGTTCACTTTGAAAATGTTTGTATTGTTACATACACACACGCATGCACCTTTCCTGGCCTTACGCATGCATCTGCACATATTGTTCATATACACATACATGTTGACACTGTCACATTTATGCACCACACCACACCATGCCTTTCTCGCTTGGTTTTCTTGCTCCTTGTATCCTTGTAGACACAACTTGTCTCTGTAAGACCCTAGGTCGGTCACGTAAACATAGAGAAACTTGTTTGTCCCTTACAACGCGCCAGCATGCCACACTTTTGCTCCTGCACGTTCAAGGTATTCAATACCTTATGCATCAGCTGGCATATTCAGCACTGCTTCAATCACTGGCACTTAATCACTATTATGTATTTGTAATCACTGCACTAGCATACTACCTCATCCATGAGCCCTTTTGCACACACACGCGCGCAACTCTTTTATGCCTCTACTGCCTTGTTTTTCAACACATCTGTGTCCGCTCAGCCCTTTCCCGACTCGATGCACGTCGGATGTTCACATGCTCTGCGCTCATGTTTAAACATAATTTCCCTCTGTTAGATCCCTGTTTGGTCACATAATGAATGGAGAAAATTACCTGCCTCGCACATCACTCCAGCATGCTACACTGTCGTTCTTGCTAACCTCAGCAATTACCTACGACAACAGCGCCAGACACATTTCACTTCTGAAAAACTTTCAAGGCATTTCACACACTGCAATCCTGCAGGAAGATCTTCGATATCATGGATTGAGAATACACTCACTCGCTCACCTGAGTTTATTTTACAGTGAATTTTGATACGTACACCTGCACTTGTGTATACGCCCTCACGCGCACATACGCGCTAACTCATTTTCCTTACTGCCCAGTCACTGACTGCACATTCTGGCACGCAAAGCGACACCGCAAGGCTTTGGTCGGCCAGAAGCTATAGTAGAAGACACTTGCCCAAGGTGCCACGCAGTGGGACTGAACCCCGAACCATGTGGCTGGTAAGCAAGCTACTTACAACACAGCCACTCCTACAACAATTGTTAGTCAATTGTTGTTGATCAAGATTTCTCCATTTTCTGCTTAATTTATGTGTGTGTGTATTAACAAACACACGCACACAGACGTGCGTGTGTGTGTGTGTGTGTGTGTGTGTGTGTATGTGTGTGTGTGTGTGTGTGTGTGTGTCTGTGTGTGTGTGTACGTGAAAGTGGGGTTGGCGTCAGTAAGTTTTGTAAAACTCAGTTTATATTTGATGGTACTCGGAATAGTTATGGTGTCGGAATCGTAGAAATGTAGAGCAACGGACAAAATATTCTGCGTGTTTACTTCTATCTGCGTTCCTAAGTCAAATAATATTCAGGTTGTTGCTGCCTTTTATTTTTCCTGAGATGATAAAATGAAATACCAGTTAAATACTGGTATCGATTTCATTGACAGCTCTCTTTTTCAAATTTTGTCTCTCAACCCATCTTATAATATCAATTTGCGGAGATGAAACATTGGAAACTAATCCGAAATCATCCAAATGTGACAAACAGCACAGGAAAAACGACCAAAGATCCAACATTCGCACCCGAGAAGAACAAAAAAGAGTTTGTATATAGTCTGTAGAGAAAACGGTAAACGTATCTACATGAAGAACTAACAAACAAGACGAATATGCACTGGGGGAAAAAAAGACAATGATAAATGGGAGAAATAAAATAAGACCCTAGAAAGACTCCCCGAATGAAATCTTAAACACGTAAGAGACTTCCTATCAATCAAACTTCCCTCCACTGTTAAAAGTGAAAGAAATAGAAAATATCAAATCGTACTCTGTATACTGTTAATGATTATCTCAGTTGGAAGTGACTCAGAGGCTTTTAATGTCCTCCTTCTCTCACATCTTTTCTCCACCATTTTTTAAATATAAAAAAAAAGAAAAGTAAAGTTGATCGTTTAAATGTTTTAAATGATCATGTAGTTTTATCCCAAGTTGCGGTGCATTGATAAGTTCCAATTTTAGAAAGAAATGAATTTCAATTTATCTGCATCTACTTGCAAAAAGAAAAGAAAAACAAATGAGAATGAATTATACAGAAGCATAATCAAATTAGTATATAAATATATATATATATATATATATATCTCAGCGATTCTCTCCCTTTCGGGGAAATTTCTCTCCCTCCTCCCTTCCCCCCCACATACACACTTTATTTCTTAGCAAACCCTATTTCTCTCTGCCTAGGAAAAAAAATGGAGATACAATTAATGGATAGCAATTGATTTACATCAATTATCATTCATAGGATACAAGTTATCCCTCAGACGGTTGTTATAACCTCTAACTTAACATCAGATAGATAGACAGATAGATAGATAGACAGATAGATAGATAGATAGATAGATAGAAAATGATATTATCAATAGTAACAACTACTCTAGACGATTCTTAGTGATAAGTCAATACAGTGATCTGTAGCAACTGGATTCGATCCCAGGTTTTGTCACATAGAAATCGCATTTCGATCATGTGCGCAAACCTAATTGTTATCCGATCAACGGCTGTTGTTCACGAAAAGTTGACAAACTACCGAACAATCACGTGAACAATTGGATAACAATTGGGTTTGTGCACATGATCAAAATGTGAATTCAATGTGGCAAAACGTGAGATCGAATCCAATGCTATAGATCTCTGATACAATCACCAGATCCCGATACTTGGAAGGGTTGGGTAGAGTTCAACCACACTCAATACACAAACATTTAAAAACATTAAGTGTTTATCAATAAATATTTATCGTCCTACATCAATCTTTCTTTTATTCTAGAGAACTTACCTGTCATAAGCGCAATGTGTCCCTTTAACTGTAGTGTCAACATCGTCACAAATAGGCCACGTGTAGGCCGAACTTCGGCGCATTGATACTTCTTGCCATTTAGATTCACGGAAATAATTACAGTCAGCATTCATGTCACCCATGATAATAACGTTACTGGTGCGGAACTTTCTGGTCACACTATCGTGAACTTTCTCCAGTAACTTTATCTCTTCAACAGCTTCATCGGGACTAATATGAACCCCAACCAAGGTAAACTTTTTGAATTCTGTAAATAAATAAATAAATGTTTTCTTTCATTATTTTACTACTCTCAATCATTAGACTAGGGCAACGCCTCCAAAGGTTTTTAAACGATCACATCTTTTTATCACGTGGTTAAGTCACGTGATATAAAGCTACAAGATGAACAACAATACCGTTATAGATATAAGTACAAATTCACATTTGAACGCGCGCGCACACACACACACACACACACACACACACAATCGTAAGAGATCTCAACGCCATAACAAAGTATTCGGATCTTTGGGGTTTGACGGGCAACATTTGTTTTCTTAACGAAACACTTTCAAACTTGGGACACTGGTAGAATGTGTCATATAAAACAACTTCTTCTCTTAACCTTCCTAACAAAAAATTGTACATCGCAAGTTATTTCATGTTAAAGTTGTATTTCTGTAATTTCAACCAATCACTGACGTCTATTCAGCTGTATACAGTTACTGCTGTTCGGTGTCAAGTGTGTTATTCCCTGTTTAATTATATCATTATTCCCTAGTAAGGCTTTAGAGTTTTAGGGTTAGGGTTCGGGTTTTAGGGTTAGGGTTGAGGTTAGGGTTGGGGTTAGAGTTAGGGTTATGGTTATGAGTTATAGGGTTAGAGTTAAGAACGGGACTAATTTTATTCAAGGGAAAAGATCCCATGACACCGTTACGGCATTAATTGTTTTCACTTCAATAGACGTCAGTGATTGGTTGAAATTACCGAAATACGACAATTTTTTACATAAAATAACTTCGAATACAAAATTTTTTATTTGTTCTATACCACAAAATATACAAATATTCGAAGTTTGAAAGTGTTTCGGTACCAAAAACACTACAAAAAAAATGTTGGCCGTCAAACCCCAAAGATCCAAGTATTCAACAATTTAAAATTGGTGCAATAACTTCCAAATCCAACAGAACACACTTTCAATCTACTAAATTCCATCCACAATATTGATCCACCTAAGCTTCTCAACCGGGATTCATATGGTCCTTGGGGGTTTATGTAAGATTTGCTGTCAAAATTTATGTACAATAAAATTGGTTTTACTTCTACAATACACAAAATATTTTTTATACAATTCCTAATATTTAATTATAAAACTATAATAGGATTTAATTAAAATATGACAGGATCAAAGTGTACTGCAGCAGGATCGAACGCAAAACTGCGTTGGTGAAGTTAACTTCTTAAGCACATGGCCATGCCAATGCATATATGTGGGAATGTATAAATAATGATTACTTCTAAATATTTATAGAAATTTAATCCTTTAAACCTGCGACTGTACTTTAGCGGGTGCGACTTCGTTTGATGATACTCCTTGAAGATACAAAAGCTAGCATCCACATAGGTTTGTGTTTGTGACCGCCTGCTTTAGCGTCTTCCAGACGTATAGTCAAATGAAATGGCGCCCACTTCAGTACTTGCAGGTTCGCAATTAATGGTGTGTTTATGACAAGTGTAGACTATATCTGATAGTGAGGCTTGATTGAATGAAATGGTAAGTTATGGTGTTCTTATCAACAATATGAAATTGAGTTATAAAGTATGTTTTAACAAAGAACTAGGGGGAAATGTGACGTTCGTGCCTTTCCCGAAGGTACTGGTAGCGGAAGAGAAGTGAAATGATTTCAGTCGGGTCACAGAAGACCTTGTCATGGATCCAGCATTTTCATCAAATTTATCTCTTACTTGTTTCAGTCATTAGACTGCGGCTTTGCTTGGGCAGCGCGTCGAACAAATCAATTACACGACTTATTTTTAAAAGTCTGGTAATAATTCAATTGGTCTCTATTGCCGAACAGTTAAGTTACGGGGACGTAAGCACACCAACACCGGTTGTCAAGTGGTAGTGGTTGATAAAAATAGATACAAAGATACGCATACACAGACATGTATGTAAATATATAATTATAATTCACATGCTGAGGTAAGCTGCGAAATTTGTTCTTGGAGGTATCTGAGATATTTATGTGCAGTTATGGCTTTGCGTTTGCTTTCCTGTAGGTATGTATATCTCATTTATTTCCTGTATGCATACTCTGCTGATGAGGTAAAGCCATTGGGCAGAACCAGAAATTATCTAAACCAGGGCTATTTTGTTATTAATTTCCCTAAGCTTGCTCCCTCGCTTTCGGCGCGTGTATTTTTGTGATTTTTAAAGTGGTGAGGCGATTTAGCGTCTATCTTCAGCATATAGACTTGAGAAAAAAATTTTGTATGCCCTTAGTTATAATTATATATATGATTTCCCCTTAATCGGTCTAGGCAAGACTTCCTTGTGGTTTTTGTGTGTCGTGTGCGATTATATTTTTAAAATTAGCAGTTGAGCTGAAACTGATTTTTAAGTTATGTCTGTTGAAGATCTTTCTATAATTATGGTTGACTGGAAAGTGTCTGTCTATCAGTGCTAAGAAATACTTGCCTATATTAAAGGTCACTTCGGGTGAGTAGGGGGTGTGAACCAGATAGTTTTCCTATTTCTATGTTTTCTTTTCTTTATTACTGGATTGGTGGCAGGTGTATAGGTTATTCCCTCGTTAAAACCACTATCTTTTAGAGCCTTATTGTATACTGGGGCAACGCTATTAAAAATGTCCCTATCAGAGGAGAGGCTAGAAATTCTTTTGCTAATGTTCTTAACTAAATTTTTAAACACTATGGAAGGATGGCAGGAACCCACATTGATATAACTAAGTCTATCGTTGGGCTTCTTATATGGCTTATAAATATTCTTATTTAGATCTAAGGATACATCTAGGTAATTGACAACCGTCAGGTTGGTATCTATAGTTATGCTAAGACCGAAAGTTTTCATCAAATAGATAATATCCTTCCTAAACTGATCCTGTGCTGGTCCATTGGTATTAACGGTTAAAGCTAGGGCATCATCTTTGTAAATTGCGAAGTGTACGTCAGGAAACGTTTTGCCCAACGTATCGAGTAGGAATAGTCCAATAAGATCGCATATGCCTGCTCCATCATATGACCCCCATGCTCACATCGAAAGCATCCTCTGTATCCGTAGTCTTGGCACACTCTGCGTTCTCACTGAAGAGTAAAGTATTTCTAGCATGGAAGATTATGTCCTGATCCTGTGTACTGATTTCTATGAATCCGCTTGCGAAGGTAAGGGCTTTATCTAGCAGTTCTTTAGAGATAGAGGTATAAAAATCGACAATATCGAACTGCGTGAATCTCGCTTTATTCTTATTCTTAATATAATCGCACACAACACACAAAAACCACAATATGAAGCCAACTGTTCATGCAGAGATAAAAATTTGTGCCCGCTAAATGGAGATTGCATGTCCGAAAACATCATTTATGAGGCCACCGTGGACTCTATACACCCTGCTGTACTCTTTCACCACAACTTTCTCTCACTCTTTCTTCCTGTTTCTGTTGTGCCTGTATTTCGAAGGGTCAGCCTTGTCACATTCTGTGTCACGCTGAATCTCCCCGAGAACTACGTTAAGGGTACACGTGTCTGTGGGTGCTCAGCCACTTGCACGTTAATTTCACGAGCAGGCTGTTCCGTTGATCGGATCAACTGGAACCCTCGTCGTCGTAACCGACGGAGTGCCACGATATAAGAATTGAAAACAAGCATAACCTTAATATAAGTTTCGAATTTTGGCACAAGGCCAGCAAGTTCGGGGGAGCGGGTAAGTCAATTACATCGACCCCAGGTTTCAACTTACTTTATCGGGATCTTTTCCCATTGAACGGCAGATCGAGAAATTAATTTTTTGTAACTAAACACTTTCAAACTTCGGACACTGGTAGAATGTGTCATATAAAACATCTTTTACTCTTAGTGTTGTTGAGAAAAGTTTCTATTTTAAAAGTTATTTCGTGTTAAAGTAGTCGTATTTCGGTAATTTCAACCAATCAATGACGTGTATTCAGCTGAATAAAATTACTGCTGTTGTTTGTCAACAACTATCGGCGGTGTATACTTCGTTTGTCACTGTTATTTATGACATCGTTCGTGCATTTGTACTGGTTTTAGCTTTAGTGTTTTAGGGCTAGGGTTAGAATTTTAGGGTTAGGGTTAGGGTTTTAGGGTTAGGGTTGGGGTTTTAGGGTTAGGGTTGGGGTTTTAGGGTTATAGTTACAGAAAAAGGGAAAAATGAAGAAATTGGATGGGGAGGGGTTCAAAAAAGTATTTCCGAAAATAGTAGCTGAAAAACAGGAAAGAAAAAACTAAAAGCAGTAGAAATGGTGCTATGAAGTAAACATGCTTCAGATACACTCATTTATTCATACAAACGTAACTGAGATGAAATATGTCATAAATAACAGTGACAAACGAAATATACACCGCCGGAAGTTGTTGTTGACAAACAACGGCAGTAATTTTATTCAGCTGAATACACGTCATTGATTGGTTGAAATTACCGAAATACGACAACTTTAACACGAACTAACTTTTAAAATAGAAACTTTTCTCAACAACACTAAGAGTAAAAGATGTTTTATATGACACATTCTACCAGTGTCCGAAGTTTGAAAGTGTTTAGTTACAAAAAATTAATTTCTCGATGTGCCGTTCAAAGGGAAATAATCCTTTACCGACCCTTAAAGGATGACAGGTAAAGTCGCCCTCGGTGGAATTTGAACTCAGAACGCAAAGACGGACGAAATGCCGTTAAATGTTTTGCCAGGCGTGCTAACGATTCTGCCAGCTCTCCGCCTCAAACATAATTATAATATGGACTATAGAAACCTTGTTAACGGCAAAATACAAACCTAAAATCAACTCACAGTGGAAAAATATTGGATTGTCAGATAAATTCTTTCTAATGTTATTTGAATTAACACGGAAAATATTTTTATCGTAGTATTTTTTTGTTTTTATTTTTGTAACTATATTCTTCCTTTTCAACTTTTGTTTAACATTTTTGAAATTTGAATAAATTTTACTTCTTTAGACATATGACGATATAGTGTCGATCAAGGTTCCAAAACTGCCAAAGCCTTTCGATATTTTTGCGTTGTGTTCGGAGAAGGCATTATTACTGAAAATACTGCGCAGAAATTATTCTCATGCTTCAAGGGGAGGGGTATTCGACCTCACAGATTCTCCAGATTCAGGCCAGCCTATTCAGTTCAATGAGGATCAACGGAATGAGCTCATCCACTTGGGTCTGCGTCAATTCACAAGGGAATTGGTCCAGCAGATTAGATGCTTTCATGATCCCATCGCCTGTTAACTTTCACTCGATGGGCAATCCAGCCGAAACGACCCGACCGGCGATACGGCGTGCTTTTTCAACACAATATTCGTCACATGTCACCAATTTGACCAGATGTGCTATTCAAGAGCTCATTTAGGAAGTTCTACTGTACCTATTGTATTCTCTCGATATAATCCTTCAAATTATAACTTTTTTCGTTCACTCTCCAACAGTGTGCGAAGGGTTTCGTTTAACAATGACATGGAGCTGAAAATGTGACTCGATAAATTCTTCGAGACAAGACCCCGTGATTTCTGCCTTCAAGGCATTGACAAACTAGTGGAACGTTGGCAAGAAGTAGTGAACTATGATGAAGAATATATTATTGGCTGATTTGCTAAAACTATTGATGAAAGATAAAGATTAAAATAGATGGGGGAAAAAAACGAACAAATTTATCTGACAATCCAGTATGAAAGTAACTTAGAATTTCTAGATTAAAAAATATAATATAACATTTTTAAAAATTCATGCAAATACTGCGCTGTATTGAAAGAGGTTCACTTCTTACTCTTGTGATTAATGAAACATGATAAACAAACGCATTCTGATTTTTTTTTTTTTTTAACTTTAAAATACAGTTTTGTTTGTTAAGTTTCCATGCGAAATGAGCCAGTGATTTTTGTTTGATCTCCAGAGGACCATTAAATCAAAATGGTAGGAGACCTTTGAGTTAAACGTTAAACAATTTCACTGCCGAAGCTTCAAACTAGCGAAACGACTTCTCGATAAGCACACAGCCAGCCATGAGTGGAAAGGAATAAAATGAAATGTTTATAATGTTTGATGTCATTTGGGAAGGTTACAATATTTTTGATAAATAAAGAAATGCAATGAATTGTGACAGAACCTACTTGAACAAGGAACTTCAAAGTGAGCGACGAATGGTTCACGAGAGAAAAGATCGTTTTTATTTTCTTCTTTGCCGTCATTGTACGTATAATTATTTAACAATTTGATGTTTTCATTTATTCTGGAAAAAAGATGAAAGAAGAAATCTTTCTAAAAGATTTATTTTAGATCTGTGAGCATGGAAACATCGAAACGGATGTGTTGAAGAATGTAGTATTTGCTGTTTAATCCCAGACCTATTATGAAAGACATTCTAACCATGACCATCCCGTCTTTTTTTTTGGGGGGGGGATATAGTGTATCCAGGAAGACATTATCCAGTGGTTCCCTTTTTTAAGATGGTGGATTTTCTTTTGAAGGAAATTTAGTTGCTATTTCTAGCAAGTCCAGTCACAACTGGAACATCTTTAATCATAAGTCTACTTAGTGTCAGCTAGGCACTGGTTAATTAGTATATTCTTTTTAACTATTGTGTTTGTTGTGTTTTACCTATACGTCTTTCTGTACTGTTGACAAATGAAATATAAGCCAAGCAGAGTACGATTAGAAGTTAACATACACGTTCGCTTGTTGGCCAACAATGAAGTATTTGATTTTAACAACTCCACGTTTTGAATCTAAATTTTACCAAAGTGGATTTTGTCATCATCATTTAATTGGGATCGATATCAGTTATTATCATCTGAACCCTTTATACCTACTCTTCACTGTACAAATTTTAGCTCTTCTTTGTAGAAGAATAGTAGAAGGAAGTAAAGTACTTTGGGCTCTTTTTCAGTGACCCCTTGACTGGTGAAAGGGGAGAGAGTTATCCTCATACTTAGTCAGAATGCTTCCGACAGAGTGGACTCCACTACAGGTAACCACAGACTAGAAGGTGGAGTTAAGCCGAGCTACGAATTACGTCGGCCACCAAAAACTAGAATGGTTGTACCGACTGATTTTCAAACAGTCTCTATCGACTAAATTCTACTTGAAAGGTTTTGTTCAATCTAAGGCCATGGTAGAAGACGATCCAGAAAACCTGTAATCGTGACGTGAAATTCTCAACCACACAGCATACCACAGCAAATTTTTCATTCCACTGGAATATTTTTTCTTAATTCTTATTTACTAAAGTATCGGCCTTTTAACAGAACTCCGCCTTCATATCTTTTGATCTGATGGCTGATGGCCATGAAGTCATCGTGTTGAAATATCTGAAAAACTGGGTCTGGAGCCAATAGAAAAAGCAGCAGTTTGCGACACGACTAAAATATACAGACGTTTGATATTTAAGGACAGTCAACTATAAAAATGATGTGTAGTGAAACCACCTCTCTCGCGGTTATTTATTTTACAAATGCGAGCGTAGCAGGGAACAACTCTTTCCCGCCTTACTGTGTCATCACCTGACTGACTTTTATTTTCGCGGCATTTGCCTCCAGTCCGTTCGCGCCAGGACGCAAACCGACCAACCGTAGCCACTAATAAGGTCACGTGAGAGAGTGTTTTTATGATGTTCTCTGGAGCCTCCTTGTACTTATAAATAGCCTAAATTATCCGCGCCAGTTCGTCGCGGTTTCAGGTCGGCTAAGATCTGGTTGTTGACCACACACGTAACACAACCAGCCAGTTTCCAGTGACGACATCAGCAGCATCGTTCAACTTCCCCGGCGTCAACACGATTCTACGTACACAAGCTTCCAAACAGCCACCGCAGCTTCTCAACCCTGTTTGTGTGATTTGCTCACCACGAAATTAACAACCCGAACTCAACCTGCGAAGAACATCTGTATCAAGAATCCGGCCCGACATCGAAGCCTCAACTACTTAGCTCTGCCTTAACCATAACCTCTTATATACAGACCTACAAATCTACTGTGTACCTTAACAGAACTGGTATCTTATTATCCTGTGTTACAGACTCTTTCTATGCTTTGTATCTCTTGCATTCACACACATGTATTTGTATACACACTCTTTTGTTTACATTATGTCGCATTCACTCACACACAGACATACAGTTTAATGCTCCAATAAATCTTACTGTTATTCATCTTTATCAGTTGCGTTTCTATCTGTTTCCCTGCTGGCAAACTTCTTCGCATTTCACATGCGAATTCTCTATGTTATAGTATTATGACATATATCTTTATATTTTGTGTCGAGCATGTGACGTGTTAAAAAAGGAGCTTGTTTTCCATTCGTCACCATTTCTCCTTTGGTTCGCACGGTCGTTTCTACAGATGTTTGCCCTCAGAAACACGAAGAACTATACGTATTTCAGCATTTTGGAATCTTTCTCATCAATCATGGTAAATACATGCTCTCTTGAGCCAACGAGACAGCCTCTACGTAGTTGTCTGACGTTCTAGAAATAACAACCAAATAGCTCTTAAATCTCATCTGCAATAAAGAACAACAAATTGAATAATGTAGTCCTAGATACGCTGTGTCTAAAACAAGTACAAAAGTCCAGTCACAACTGGAACATCTTTAATCATAAGTCTACTTAGTGTCAGCTAGGCACTGGTTAATTAGTATATTCTTTTTAATTACTGTGTTTGTTGTGTTTTACCTATACGTCTTTCTGGACTGTTGACAAATGAAATATAAGCCAAGCAGAGTACGATTAGAAGTTAATTGGTAAATTTATGCCAAGACCATTAGTTAACAGGTAAATTAACACTGAGACCATTAAATATTCCATTGGAAATAACTGTTCATTTGAGAAGAAAAACAACATTAATCATTGACTAATGTTATTTTAATTATTCCGGCAAGCAGGGGAGACAACTCCGTGTCTGTTTTGATTTCATTAGACTTCCTTGGCGGAGCACAGCTTCACATCTATATACTTGTTGCAGTAAGGATGACAGGATTACTAGCTACAAGTACAATATTGTACTCTAATAGACGTAAAATATTAACATATTTTAGAGAATATATTACTGAAACATTAGCATATTTTACAAAACAAAATTCTAAAGTAACATATTTTAGGGAATCAATTATTGAAGCATTACGTATTTTACGGAATAAATTACAGAAGCGTTGACATATTTTTAAGGAAAATTTTAGTGGAAAAACAGTTACTCAGGACCACCATCTGCCTGAAAAACAAGTTTAATTTTGAATTTGGTTGAGGCAGCAAATGTTTTCGTTTCTATGGGAAAAGGAAGATATAGTTACTGATAAAAGTGGCAATTTTGTAAACCATTGAGTAGGGAAGAAGTTGTCTCAAATATTGATTTACATCGGTGAAATGACAAAGAACCAAGATGTCTGAACAGGTACAGAAATGGGACATGTTACGTGCCTTTGACACGAACAGTAGTCGCCTTAGAGGGATAGGAACCAGAAACCTTTTAAATGATAGGCCAACAATCTAACCACACAGCCTCTCGAGATTTGATGAGGCTCCTATATTTCTTCAGGCTGTAAGAGATGTGATGTTACAGCCTTCATACCCTTACCAAGCACATTATCAATATTTGCCAAGTGAAATATCTTCCACAAAGAATCGAGCTTTACATAATTCTTAATCTACCACAATGACCCCAGTGATAAAATTATATTGATCTGTTACATTGTGACAAAGCCACCAATTTTATGGGCGTAGTGGGGTGGAAACACTTACGGTATACAACTACAAAGAGTACCTTATGTGGGTCGCTCAGTTTGATAGATATTAGCCAAATCTCTCTCAAATCGCACACTATCGTCATAAACAAAACAGGAGGCCTTGGGCAATGAAGTCCTAGATATATAATATCTAGAAATAAAAAGACTGGATGGCCATAAGTGGGACTCTTTTGATCTAGGACAAACCTAGAGTTATGTAACAGTATTGCTATTCTTTGATACTGATCCCTAAAAACGGCAAAGGCGATTCCAGTGAGATTTTATTTAAGTCAGAACGTTTAGAAAAGAAAGTAAATAAAGATACATTTGCTGTTCCCATCACCTCCTTCTGTGTCATTTAAGGCTTTTAAGAAAAGTATGAAAGTCACAATAACCCATTTCTTATCCACATAGCATTGGACCACGATGTCAGCAAAAATGAGGATCCTTTCTGTGGCGAGGGAGATGTTATCGCCTGGAGCCGGAAGATCAAGGTGGTGGCCAGGCAGCAAAGCATTGAAGATGTAGTAGGTCACATGGCTCTGTATCTGGAAGGAAACGCGTTGATGCTGTATCTCGAAATGGACGAAACAGTCCAACTGGATGCGAAAATTGAGCAGCACTTAAAGGAAGACTTTACAAAAGTATCGTAGGCTGCGTTCGCCAAGCTAGGAAAGGTCAGGTGGACATGTATGCAGCAGAAATTCGGAGACTAGCCATCCTCTCTGGTTTTACCGGAGAAGGACTAGAAAAGGCGATACGGTTGGCTTTCGTAAATAGTTTCTCTAACGACATATCGGCACGGCTGCAACAACTACCAGGCAGCGAGAAAAGGGCGATGAGAAAACTCGTCGTTCAAGCCCGTGTGTCGACGCAAAATACCGGGTGGAATGCGATGGCAATGGCAGCTACGGAAGCCCGCGGCGTCATGCGACGATCGACGAAGAATAAGAGAAAAGCTACCGTAGAACGGCAGCGGCCGTTTGTGAGCCGGTGTTTCAAGTGCCAGAGACCGCATATGGCAAGAGACTGTGAGGAGACGAAGCCCGAACCCATTTATTACTGGTACAAGCGGACGGGGCATATCGTTCTAAACTGCAGCCAGGGAAAATGCCGCGGAGAAGTTGCTGCCTCTCAAACTTCCCCCGTGATCAACTAGAGGCTCTCGTGCAGTCGCTGCCAATAGTTGAAGTCCTGGTTGGAGGAAAGGCGTTCAAAGCCCTCGTGGATACAAGCCGTACAACGTCTCTTGTGACCCCAAGGGTGACAAAAATGTGGAAGGGATGATTAGTGTTAGGGTGGTCGATGGCAGCGAAATTGGATGTAAGAGTAGTAGTGGAGTGGAGTTGGCGATGCGGGGAACAACACTAAGGCTGCGGGTAATTGTGATCGACCATGTGGTAGATGGGCATGGACGCGATCAACTGCCTAGAAGATGTCATTGTTAATGGAGACATGGTCTCATTTGGTGGCACATGAGGCATCATACTGAGAGTCTGCAACAAGAGAGTGGACAGAGTCCCGGGGAGGATTATACTGCTAGCACCATTGAAGATAAAGGTTTTCAGGCGGTGTTCGACGGTCAGCGGTGGACGGTTGAGTGGCGCTGGAAAGGGAAGCCCCCGACGCTGAGGAACAGGCTTAGCTGTAATCAACATACCTTGAAAGGAGATGCCAGGAGCGAGTTTGAAGGAGAGGTAGAGAAATGGATCCCATGGAAAGAGGAAGTGAAGAGCGGAATGTCGCCACTAATGGCAGTGGTGGAGCCAACGAAGGGCAAGGTCAGGCCAGTACTAAACCTTTGAGAGCTGAATGGCCATGTATCATGCCACACAGGCGGAGAAGTGACTGATGTCTGCGGAAAGACGTTGCGAGAATGGAGACGGATGACGAAAGCAGAAACAATTGTCGACTTGAAGTCGGCATATCTGCAGCTCCGCGTGAACGAAAAATTGTGGAAGTATCAGCTGGTAAGACATAAGGGCCAGACATACTGTTTGACTAGGCTGGGTTTCGGATTGAATTCTGCACCAAAGATCATAGCAACAGTGCTCAAATCTATCCTGGGAAAGATGGACAAGGTAAAAAAAAAAGGCTACCAATTCCTATATGGACGACATCTTGGTAGACGAGACTGTAGTGTCTGCTGCAAAAGTCATAGTTCACCTATAGAAGTTCGGGTTGGCTGCGAAACCACCGGAGCCAATGGTTGGAGGAGCTGCACTGGGGCTCAAGCTTTAAAGAGACTAAACAGGTGTGTTGGGGTTTCAGAGAGGAAATTAGATTCCGGAACTGGGCACCATCGTCAACAGATGAGAACTATTCTCGATGTGTGGGAGACTAGTGGGTCACTATCCAATCGCGGAGTAGCTTCGAACAACATGCAGCTACGCCAAGAGACGAGCAGATGGGACAAGCTCGGATAACAAAGCTGGAGAGAGAACGGTGGCGATGATGCAGGAGATCCTAAAGAGGACAAGAGCAGAAAACTCAGTAAGAGGAAGCTGGTCTGTGCCCAAATTGAAGAACGGGACCACATGGTACGATGTCAGCAGCATAGCGATAGGGATTGTCCAGGAAATCGGGGATGTCGAAGTGGAGGACGCAGTCTGGTTCTAAAAAGCCCCCTGAGATGGGGGCTGCGCTGTGTCGAAATCCGAACTGATTCGGCTACTGTGCTTGGTTGGGTAGGATCAGTGATCACCGATGAAAAGAGGGTTCGAACGAAAGGAGCAGCAGAGATGTTAGTAAAGCGCCACCAAGAGCTTCTGGGAGAGCTAGCTGTCGAATTTGGTTTGAAGCTAAGCATGGTTTTTGTGTCCTCAGAAAGGAATAAGGCAGACGTTCTGACCAGGATGAAAAAGTCCTGATTGGCGAGGAATAGCAGCAGTGTGTCGGCTAGATGACTCAGAACAAAGGAGACTGCATACAATGCATCATATGGGCGTGTATAGAATTCTGTGTCTTGCCAGAAAGATTGACTCCGACGTTACTCGGCAGAGCATTCAAAAGGTAGTTAGGAGCTGTGATGAGTATTAATCTATCGACCCTGTTCCAGATATGCACGTGCTGGGAAACATCTCAGTAGAGCACAACTGGAAAAGTTTGACAATGGATGTGACACACTACCGGCAGGGGACATATCTCTCGCTGGTCGACTGCAGACTAGGTTGGATGGCGATATGGAGGGAAATTAAGACGGGCACTGCAGATGAGGTTGCTGAACGAGATATTCCTGGAGCGAGGTCTTGTGGACGAATTACTGATGGACAACGGCACTGCACTTCTTTCGAAGATGCTGAAGAAGATGTTTGATAAGTGGAACGTGCACCGCTTCTTCAGACCGGAATACTGGCCAAGTGGAAATGGATCCATGGAAAGACATCATCGCACAATCAAGACCATAGCGGAGAGGGAATGCATCTCACCAGTGGAAGCGGTATTTTGGTACAATGTATCACCTCGATCAGGACAGGCTGAGGAGCCTGTGTCATGCAGAGCAATATTCAGGTATGAAAGGCAGCATCCGAGTGCATCACAACACGCTGTGGAAAAGAGAGAGCCTGCCTTCGTGCAGGTAGGAGAGGAAGTCTGGATCAAGCCCCCGAAGACACGTTGCACATCTCAGTGGAACAGAGGGACAGTGACGGCTGTTAATTCCAAAAATAATGTCTCTGTAGATGGAATGCCGCGTCATGTCTTGGATGTTCGCAGAATTGTCGCTTCGTCGGACGACGAAGGCGGAGGAGAAGAAGCGAGCGGTGCTCCAGCTTTGTAGAGATCACAGCGAGTGAGACGTCCGCCCGGGTCGATGGCAGATTTCAACATGGAGTAAAGTGAGGAGGTGATCTCTGAGATCAGGTGGGGGGGCGTGTGGGGATGAGGTGAACCGGGAGGAAAGGATCAATGACGTCATTGGTTGAGGGGCCCTGCCAGAAGAGGAAGAATGAGTGAGATTAAATGAGCGGAAGTAGGACCAACGTGGGCCTCTTTGGCCTCGGGCAGTGGGAGAGGACGGACACGTGTAGACGTACGATCCAGAAAGAGAATTTGCCGAATGTTCTAGTGATAGGTTAGATAGGTACGGGGCATCTCAGATTTAACCCAGTTGGACAGTCGATACCGAAAGAGAACCTGAGAGGTAGGTGAATCACACTTTGTTCCTCATATTACATCGACATAAGATTTTGTTGTTAAAATATATGTCCAATAAACTCGTAACACTTCTACAATACACGAATATTTTTAGCAATTCTTTTATACAATTCCTAATAATATTTAATTATAAAAGTATGATAGGATTTTTTAAACATCGAATATGTGGGTCCATCCGAGTAAAATGGGAATTAAAGGGGTCCATAAATAAAAAATGGTTGAGAAACACTGCTTTAGACAATAGGTGTTTAAAATCCCAATTCATTTCATGGTGCTCTCTGGAGGAACGTTAAACCATTTCTAGTTATTTGGCTACAACCAGTAACGTATGTCACAAGAGAGACCACTCTGGAAGTCCTCGCTTCCTTGTAGAAAATCAGTATCAAAACATGAACTGATTACATGCGACGCTGGCCAAGCAGGAACAAAATATTGCAGAAAGGTGAAAACAGCTGTACAAACACGTGTATGTGTGTATATGTATGTATGAATGTATATATATGTTGCATATATACACAAGTTTATTTATGTGTATATTTAAATATGGGTATATATAGTATATTCACATTGTGCGTGTGAGTGTTTGTGTGTCTGTGTCTGTGTATGTGTGTGTATGACGGGCATCCACACACTTTCCATTTACCATTCACAGGATATTGATTGCCCCGATACCACAGTAGAAGACACTAGCCTCAGTGAGATTGAACCTAGAACTATGTGGTTGCGAAATAAACTTTTTAACCAGAGTTATGTTTAAATTCAATATTAAAGACATTTTACATTGGAGAAAAGAACACCAACGATACACACACACACACACACACACACACAGAGTCCACAAACGGTATTTGAGGAGATATTTGGTAATTTAATAAAACAACTCTAGCAAAAACCAAATGTACTTTCATAAACATTTGTGCGCATATTCTTGATAATATTCTAATTACTAAGGCAGCGAGCTAGCAGCAACGTTTCCCTGCCGGGCGAAATGCTTAGCAGTATTTCGTTTGTCTTTATGTTCTGTGTTCAAATTCCGCCGAGGTCGACTTTGCCTTTCATCCTTTCGGGGTCGATAAATTAAGTACCAGTTGCGCACTGGGTTCGATCTAATCGACTGCCCCCCCCCCCAAAAAAAAAATTTCAGGCCTTGTGCCAAGAGTAGAGAAGAATATTCTAATATACTGTGAATCTGCCTTCAGCGTCCATGACTGTGTAGTGGGAACATTCAGCAATCCCCCAATATCTCGATTCGCTAGAATATCATCCATCTGACCAACAAAATCTGACCAATCACGACTTCGTGTAGAATAGGCTCCAGCGACAATTTCAACTTTTTGCATGTTCTTTTCTGGGTCCATCAGTCAGAATAAAATCGATACACAGTGACTACCAGACAGAGCGCTTTGGGATGTATCAGAGACGACACTCAGACGGACGGCGAACAGACGCGGGCAGCTGTTCAGAGCTGACATCATCATAATGATGCCCCTTTAAAAGTGAAAAGATGTGAGGCGGCACGACATGACCTTCATTCCTCACCACTCCTAAAACAATAACAGTTGCTGTGAGTCACGGGGATATTTGAAGTATCTGGACGTAATTATCTAACATTTCTCCAGTTAAATTTTTGATCCTTGTCGAAGTTTTTCTCATCGAAGAAGAACCAAAGTATGCCATGTTCATGAAAGTTTTAACCTTTAGTAACCACTTGGCTTGGATTCAATGGTTTTCCTGTCTTCGTAGACATAGATTGGCCTCTTCTCAGTACTTGCGACTTGTATTGAAAGTCCTCCCTGCATCATAGTTCTGATAGTCCGCTCTGACACTTGAAATTCTTTGGCAATGGCCCGCATAGATTTTCCAGGATCATCATCGATGTTTTGAAGTCATTGGATGAAATGTGGTGTCCTTATAGTGTCCAAATGTTTAAAATGTGCTTTTTGTTTTGGTTTTTGGTTTTTGTTGTTTGTTTTTGTTTTGGAGGGTGTTGTCTTTTCTCATTGATACAGTTGAAATATTCTCGCCAGAGGCCTCCAATCTGCTCCAAATTTTATGTACAAAAGATCTTGCAGTATTTAGAAAGTTGGCAATTTCTAAACCTTGATATTTTGCACATATGACAACAATAACTGCATGTATTTTTATTTCCTGTGTTAGCATTTTATATGTCATGAGAAATCTGAAAGAAATAAACCTTTTAATTGGTTTGAAGAGAGTAATATACTGATAATTTAGTGTCCTCAAATACCCCTCGCAACACACACACCCACACACCCACACACACACACACACACACACACCACACACACACACATATATTTATATAATCTTTGCTAGAAGAAGTGGCCAAATCTTTTTTAAACTACACAATTACACAATGCCTGAAAACAAAATGAGATAATCACATTTAGAATGCCTTTAATCATAAGTCTACTCAGTCAGAGCTGACCTGGAGTTAAATAACAAAAACAGTTAAAATAACTACCAACCTGTAAAGGAAAGCATACTGTTCCTTATAAACATTTCGGCCAACAATTTCACTAACAGCAAACTGATACTTGATGCGGCTGCGACTAAAATTTGGAAAAATAAAGTATATTTATAACATTTTTGGCACAAGACCAGCAATTTCGGGGCAGGGGGAAAGTCAAGTACATCAACCCCAGCACTCAACAAGTACTTTTTTTATCGACCCTGAAATGATGAAAGGCAAAGTCAATCTGAGCAGAATTTGAACTCAGAATGTACAGGCGGATGAAATGCTGCTGAGTATTTTGCCCAGCGTGCTAACAATTCTTCCAGTTTGCTACCTTAAATATAATTATATATTGGTTTCAAATGTTGGCACAAGGCCAACAATTTGGGGGAGAGGGAGTAAGTTGATCACACTGACCCCAGTGAACAACTGGTACTTATTTTATCGACTTTGAAAAGATGAAAAGCAAAGTCAATCTTGGCAGAATTTGAACTCAGAATGTGAGGATGGACAAAATGCTACTAATCATTTTTCCTGGTGTGCTAACGATTCTACCCACTTGCTGCCTTAATATGTTTATAAATTGGTTTCAAATCTAAGCACAAGGCCAGCAATGTCAAAGGAATGGTTAAGTTGAATGCATCAACTCCAAAAGGATGAAAGGTACAGTTAACTGTGGTGGAATTTAAACTTTGGACGTACAAACAGACCAAATGCTGCTAATCCTTTTGCCCAACTACTAACAATTCTGTCAGCTCGCCACCTTAAATATAAGACACAGCCAACTACAGATACCATTGCCATCAAACAGATAAAGACTGTCCACCCTTCCCAGATAGAGGAAGGTAGCAAACAGTCTTCATGATGGACTCAGCTAATAGCTAAATCTGTCCAACATGCAGCAGCAACTATTCAACAAAATTCCACTGAACACTGGCCAAGTGCATGCAGAATGGTATCGTCACTCTGCACTTATTTCAGACAGGTCTTCCAAACAGCACATCTGTGTTAATACAGTTTGGCTTAGATTGAAAGGCAGAGCAGGGATTTCTAGAAGTCATCCATAGGCTCCAGGCCACAAGTTCTCCAGAAAAGAGTAACCAGAAAATTTTCATCAGTGCCCAGCATTCTTCACCCTTCCCCACTACTAATCCAATAACAATTCTAATCTGCAAGTTCCACTTGCATTGCCCTACAGGTATAGGGCTGTGAACATCCAATAACATTCCAGGCATCCATCTTATTTTTCACTTGACCCAAAACTGCAGTTCCATCCAATGATTAGTTGTAGATAAAATGCCTGACAAAGGATGACCACATTCACTTGCCACTAAGGAACCTTAGTAGGTGTATGCCACGTCAGCACATGCCAACACATCAGCAACCACTGTATCAAGCCCTCCATGCAGAAGATGTTGACAGCAATGGACTGCCTGACAAGTGGA
>NC_142942.1:31374614-31404614 GCF_046866305.1 Octopus bimaculoides
CACATGCCAACACATCAGCAACCACTGTATCAAGCCCTCCATGCAGATGTTGACAGCAATGGACTGCCTGACAAGTGGAACAAGTCCTTTCTACGAGAAGTCAAAGTGCAGATAAAAATTAGGATAAGTCACAACAAGCAAACAATGATATATGATGGAAGTGATATTTGCAGTCACCACTTCTGCCCAGCCTTTCAAGGATAGCTTCCTTTCAATTCCTTTCTGTATGAGATTAACCACTCTGCTTGTAACTTCATCTTAGTTGCTATTGTAGTGGCTATTTGAAACCAAACCACTAGGTAACTGGTTAGACATCATGGCCAAAACACAATAGTTTCATATGATCGGTCTATTAAGCAACCAATCAGTGCCAAAGAATGACACAAGCTGATTTAGAACAATAACAAGATGTTATAGGAATTATATTTTGTTACTGATTAGAAAATGGGAAGTTTATAGACAAGTACAAATGCTGTAGAGACCACAATGGAACTAATTAGCTTCAGTTTCGATTAAAAAAAATACAAAATGATGAATGTCCAATGCCAAGACAGCATAATGATCACAATAAATGGTAAACATTTAGAAAATGTACCCTATTTCACCTACTGGGGCAATACAGTATATGTAGATGTGTGCATCGGTCACCTAATTAGTTTTGTGACTTTATCAGAAGAGATAAGGAGTTGTACCTGTTCCCTTCATAGAGGAACTTCAATGCTAGAAAAGGAGAGGAAACTCCTATTCATTAGATTCATTCCATCCCAGGGACTTTTACATGGTCTTCACCCACCAAGGTTTGGATCAATCTGATCTTATAATAGAATACATGTAGTTTCCCAAGGTGCTGTGCTGTGAGATTTAACCCAGTATGACATGGTTGCTAAATGAACTCCTCAACCATGCCAATGTCCACAATCATAAAACAAATTCAGAATTTAATTTTTGTTATTCTCGTCTAATCCTAGGTCAGCTATGACCAAAGGCTTTTCAAAATTAACTGTCCTCTCTTTTTGTATATCTAGGACTACTTTATTCAATATGTCCTTCAATTTTTTCTTTTAAAGGTTAATGTGGTGTTAGGGGTAATTTGGTTTCTATTTCTAGCAGGTTGAATGACCAGAAAGAGGCTCCTTTGCTGTTTACATTAGATAATTGTTTACAACACTGAAGATCAAAAAATAATTTTGAAAAAAGAAGGTGCTTATTTTTCAACAATGAGATGTTGATAAATGGCTGCCCTGAAAGAGAGCTAAATCAAAGTTAACACTGCATTTTTCATAACTGTAAATATGTGGTGAAACAGACAGACAGACAAATAGTGTTGACATATTTAGGCCATAGGGCATTAGAAATAATTATAGTGAGAAAAAAGACAATATTAGTTGGTGACTATTAATGTTTCCATTTTTTAGGCAAATAAAAGAAACAACATGGGACATGTTTGGGTTTTATTCTGACCTCATCAATATTCTTTTCTACTCTAGGCACAAGGTCCAAATTTTTGGGGAGGGAGCCAGTCGATTAGATTGATTCCAGTGTGCAACTGGTACTTAATTTATCGACCCCAAAAGGATGAAAGGCAAAGTTGACCTCGGCACAGTTTGAACTCAGAACGTAAAGACAGACAAAATACTGCAAAGCATTTCACCCAAAGTGCTAACGTTTCTGCCAGCTCCTCGCCTTGACCTCATCAATATTGCCAGAGAAAGCAAAAAGAGAATCACTATGTAAATATGTAAGAGTGTCAATTAGTTGATATCATTTATTTGAAAAACAATATTGCTTGTGATGGTGTTTACATAATGGTAATACTAGTCCATATTCCAGAATTCTTGCATATTTCTGTTTAAAATCAAAGAGAAGGGATAACAAAGTAAAATAAGAGTAAAAAAATATCCTACAAAGATTGGTAAGTTTGATGAGAAACTTGGGTGTGGCATAATTCATTCTTCAGCAACATCCAGCTATAATTTAATCTCAGTTACTTCAGTTGTGTTTTAAATCATGTAACCTAATTAGAAGCTTCATGTAGTTGATGAGTGATTAATTAACCAAAAAGAAAACGCTACCAATAGAATGAGGGGTAGAGAGCTGTGATCATATGTGTTAATGATTCAACCAGTTTGCCACCTTAATAATAACAGTACAAAAAAATATATTTAAAGACTGCTTTTGTAGATATTGTGTAAAATCCTATGTTTCTAGCTTTAGGGAAACAGGAGACATTACATAGAGGAGTTAACTTATAGGCACATTATCCCTGAAAAATAGGTCTATTAGCCAAATATAAGTGTGCAATCTGTACTGCAAAAGACTGACCTTGGGTTAAACAGCAACAACTTCTGCAGAGAAGTACAAATCAAATACACAAACTTTGTGGTTATTTGTTCTGCAAGAAATATCATGCTCAAATCTCCCTTAAATCACAGATGAGATGGTCATGGTTAGAAAGCCTTTGATCGGCTTCACCTCAACCTGTTGGAGGAGTCTAAGGAAAACAATAACAACAAAGATTCTGACAAACTGGTTTGGGAGCCTCTGTAGTGCCATTGGAATTGCTAGACATAGCAGTCAAATCACCCTCAAATCACACCCTGCCATCTTTTTTTCAAGGGACACATTAGATAATGCAGTCCTAGTTATTCCATTTCTGGGAGAAAGTCATGAAATGGTCACAGCTGGAACACCACTAATCATTCATTTACTCTATTTCAGGGTTGACCTGGCTGGACATCGAAACAACTGTGATTTAGACTTCCAAAAATAGTTTTAAAACAAAAAATCAAAGAGAATTATGTGAAAAGGCCAAAAGAAGTTATAAAAATGAAACTGCTTACTTTCTTGATAACTGTCATGATGGTGTTATTGCCCAGCTTCTTTAAACCAAAAGCTTGTATGTTAAATGAACCAATTTTAAGAGAGGAAACTATCTGTTGAAGGCCAAACAGGGCCAAGAAAGCTAACAGCACAATCCTCCTCATGATTAACAATGAATAATTAATACTTCACTTGTGAAAGCTCTCAGTTGATATCTCCTCTGGTCTGCACTAAGATCAGCAGTTTGATATATATATATATATATATACATGTACATAAACATACATATATCTGTGTATATGTGTGTATAAATATATGTATATGTATATATGTATACACGCATACATATATATACATATAGAGGCACGCACTTCATGCACACATACATATGTATGTCTATTCGTGTCAAACCTTTTTGACTGATATCATCATCATCATCATAATGTGATCATTGATAATATGATGATGATGATGATGATGATGATGACAATTATGATAACAATTACGATGAGTGGAATGATTATGTTAATGCTGCTGCTGCTGCTGCAGCTATTGTTATTGTTGTTGTTGCTGTTGCTGCTACCACTGCTGCTACCACTGCTGCTACCACTGTTGGTCAGTGCTATGAGTGTATGTGTGTGTGCATGTAGAAAGTGGTGGTGGTTTGAAAGACATGAGAGAAAAAGACAGAAAGAAGTTGTAGGCAAGAATCTCCACATAATAAGAAACAATAATAATAATAATAATAATAATAATAATAATAATAATAATAATAATAATAATAATAGTAATAATAATGGAGTTATAATAAGAAAAAGTAACAACGTGACTGTTTTATTGACGTTTTTCAATTAAACTATAATTATTAATCATTTCACCTTCTGTGGACACATCTTTCCATCATTTTGTTTATAAAAGGATTTATTTCATGGCAAAAAGGACCACTTAATTGGGCTTTTTTTCTTTTTCTTTTTTTGTTTTGTATTCCATTTTTGTATTGTTCTCCTCCCTGCCACCCCACTCACACCATTTTGTTTGTATTTTTTTCACTAACATTTCTTCCTATCCTTCTTCAAAAACAAATATTTCTTTTATTATTCTAATAATTGAGAATATAAAAGTACAACACATATTTACAGCTTTTTCCTTTCTTTCTTTTATAACAAAGTGAGACGTGCTACTTGCCAAAAAAAAATGGTTTGCTTAAGTAAAACAACAACAAGGCTTCAACACAAAAAAATTCAATGTTCAGCAGATGTTGAGTTCAAATATGGTTTGTAACCCATGTCATTCCTGATGAGGTGTAACGATATTAAAACATGCCTACAAGTGTCTCCTATTCTTAACCAAATATTGCACTCGCTCCCCACTCCACTCACTATATTCTACTATTTAATCCAAATTCCAGATTTGTCTCCTCTGCTTTTTTTCAACCACAATTAATCATTAATAATCTTTTTTTCTCCTCATTGTCAGTAGAATTTTATTGTTTTTGTATTTGGCTTGCAAGATTCTTGATCTGAAAAACAGATATTGTTGTAGGTTAGGATGGAGGATGATTTTCGCAATAAGAAACAACATTGCTTCTATTTCATTGCTTTTTATTATTACTATTTGGTGGCGAGCTGGCAGAATCATTAGCACACTGGGCAAAAGGCTTAGCAGCATTTCATCTGTCTTCAAGTTCTGAGTTCAAGTGCTGCTGGGGCTGGCTTTACCTTTCATCCTTTTGAGGGTTAATAAAATAAATACCAGTTGAAAACTGAGGTCGATAATAATCGATTTAACCCCTCCCAAAACTGCTGGCCTTATGCCAAAATTTGAATCCTTATTACTATTAGTCAGCTAGTTAACCAATTAACTATTTACCGAATTAGTTTGCTTGAGTCTACAGAGACTTGGAGTCAGTAAGACAGATCTAGAAGAATGAAGACAAATCGTTGTGGGGTGGGGGAGTTGAGAATGGTGTTGAAAAGACAGACAAACCTGCTGACAGATTAATTGATTCTTTTATCTTTTATCTTTTACTTTCAGTCATTAGACTGTGGCCATGCTGGGGCACCACCTTGAAGATATTTTAGTCAAATGAATCAACCACAGTACTTATGTTTTTAAAGCCTGGTACTTATTTTATCAGTGACTTATGCCAAACTGCTAAGTTATGGGGACATAAACACACCAACACTGATTGTCAGGCAGTGGTGGGGGACAAACACGGACATAAAGACACACTCACACACACATATATGATGGGCTTCTTTCAGTTTTAATCTACCAAATTCACTCACAAGGATTTGGTCAGCCCAAGACTATAGTAGGAGACACTTGCCCAAGATGTCACACAGTGGGACTGAACCCAGAACCATGTGGTTGGGAAGCAAGCTTCTTACCATACAGCCACGCTTGTGCCTTTGAACAATTAATGAGGCAACTGATTAATTAATTGTTAATTAGTTGACTATTAATGATAAAAATAATTGAAATAGAACCAGTGCATGCATTTCTTCTTGGCACAAATAACGTCCCCACCTTCCTTGAATACAACAAAATTAATAAAATGTTAATTGTTAGCAGCTACTTTACCAATTATTGTTGTTGTTGTTGTTTAGCCCGAGGTCCTGCAAACCTACCATCTAGGGTATTCTAACTTTGACCACCTCATCTTATTCTTCAGGTAGTCACATTATCTGATGTATCCTTCCATATTTAAGACAGTAAGAAATATGGTGATTTAGCTGCTGTTTCTAGCAGGAGGCTCTAGATGGTCATTTGACCACAGAGAGACTACATTAGATTGTTGTTGTCCAAGTACATTATTGATCAAAAGTGTTCTGGCCATGACTATCACGTCTTTTGTAAAAGCTAGCCCCAACCTGGTGCTATGTTCTGTGAGTATTATAAGAGGAGTGGAGGTTGTGTTGATGGAATGAAAGGTGATGACATTGGTGGCATGGAGTAGCGAAAACGTGTTGCATAGGATGTAGAGTACAACTAAGAGTGTGAGTAGAGTCGAAGGTCTTGATGTAGTGTTTTAGATGTTTATGTTCTTCTTTATCACACCCAATTTTCTTATCATTTGTGTTGTTTTTATTCATTTTCCTATCCTGCAGTCTGCTTGTTTCTTTAGGAAGAGTCTGAGATATCTGCCAGTGTACAGAGGGGTTTCGTTCTTGTCTGTAATAGTTATATCTGCATGATTTACCTCAATCTCCTCATTTTAACAGGAATCCTAACATAGCTGTAGTCACTGTAAACTACTTAGTTTATCAAATGTTATTTATTACATCACTATTTCCCTTTTTCACACCTTTCTGCCAGTCAGCATCCTTGTCTGTTTATATGGTGAGGGGACACAAAATTAGTAACTGTAGCAAAATTAGTAATTTATGATTTCTTATTATTCTCTCCGACTTGTTTGAAACCATTATATTGCAAGTACTGCATCATCCTTTTGTACTATTGCATCATCTTTAGAAGTAAAAATTGGTCAGCATAGTTGCTGTTGTTGAAGTCAAGAGAGTCTGGAATGTAGTCAGATGACAGATACTTTTTTCAAGAAATTTTTCCTCAACTTTGATCGAATTGTAATTGAGAAAAACTCCATAAGTTGTACCCAGTGTAAGCTATGGACACATAAGAGGTGCAGCAATATCAAAGGAAGGCTAACTGGGAAGATAGTTTTTGTATGTGGCAGATACTCAGGAGCAATAAACACTGAAAATATGCAGAAAACAACCTTTGCCACATTCCAGGGAGAAAAACTAGAAGTAGTTAATAGCTTCCATTATCTAGGTGACCAAGTTAGTAGTGGGGGAGGGTGCGCTGAAAGTGTAGCTGTTAGAATAAGAATAGCCTGGGCAAAGTTTAGAGAGCTCTTACCTCTGCTGGTGACAAGGGGCCTCTCACTCAGAGTAAAAGTATGACGCATGTGTACGAACCACCATGCTACATGGCATTGAAACATGGGCCGTGACTGCTGAGGACATGCGTAAGCTTGCAAGGAGCGAAGCCAGTATACTCCAATGGATGTGTAATGTCAGTATACATACTCGACAGAGTGTAAGTACCTTGAGAGAAAAGATGGACCTAAGAAGCATCAGTTGTGGTATGCAAGAGAGATGATTGTGCTGGTATGGTCATGTGGCAAGAATGGATGAGGATAGCTGTGTGAAAAAGTGCCACACCCTAGCAGTTGAGGGAACCTGTGGAAGAGGTAGACCCAGCAAGACCTGGGATGAGGTGGTGAAGCATGACCTTCGAACTTTAGGCCTCACTGAGGCAATGACTATTGACCGGGACCTTTGGAAATATGCAGTGCATGAGAAGACCCGGCAAGCCAAGTGAGACCATAATCCATGGCCTCTGTCAGAAGTGTAGCCAGCTCACTAATTCGTATCTTTACTTCATTGGACACTAAACCCTGCTTGCAAAAACCTGTTGAGGCAAGTGAAATCAAAATCGAAATTGAACCAAATTCGACGACTGGCACCAATGCCAACCTCTCCTTCATTGGACACTAAACTCTGCTTGCGAAGACCGGTTGGGGCAAGTGAAATCGAAATCGAAATTGTAATTGAACCATATTCAATGACTGACACCTGTGCTAGTGGAGCACTAACAGCACCGTCCAAGCGTGATCATTGCCAGAGCAGCTGTCTGGTTTCCATGCCGGTGGCACGTAAATAGCACCATTTGAGCATGATCGTTACTAGCATCGTCTTACTGGCACATTAGAAAGCATTCAAGCAAGGTCGTTGCCAGTGCCGCTGGACTGGCTCCTGTGCAGGTGGCACGTAAAAAACATCATTTTGAGCGTAGCCGTTACCAGTACTGCCTGACTGGCCCTCGTACCAGTAGCACATAAAAGCACCCACTACACTCTTGGAGTGTAGTGGCATTAGGAAGGGCATCTAGCTGTAGAAACTTTGCCAGATCAGATTGAAGCCTGGTGCAGCCATCCAGTTCACCAGTCCTCAGTCAAATCATCCAACCCATGCTAGCATGGAAAGCGGACATTAAACGATGAGGATGATGATAATGATGATGATGTTGCTAATAAAATATCTGGATATTTGGTGTTTAACAATCAATATTCTTTTCTCTGTTGGATTCCAAGTCAATTTTTTCCCACACTAATGCCTAATTTGATTAATTTTTAAGTTTTAGAAAATGATGCCTAAAATAAGGTAGAATGAGTAATGACTAATTTCAATAATTTTTTCCTCTTTAAATGCAGATCGTGAAGAAGCTATAGAGAATATTTTATGCTGAGTTATTTTGATTTAATCAAGTTTCATTAATTTCATATCATGTGCCATTTTTCCATGCACCCTTTTCATTTTAAATTTTTGCTGCATTTACAATTTCTGATGCCTAAGGATGGATAGTGATGTGTATGAGTCTGTTTTTGAAAGTCATTCTGCAGCAGTGGCAGCTCGTGTATAGGCACTGTGGAACTGCACCCCCACTATTACCACTCTTTCTTTATACTTGTACATTATATAATCCTTAAGCTTAATGTCAGTAGCCATCCCCTAGTTTATGAAAAAAATATAAAATCCTTGTATAGAATTGTGTGCTTCACAGTTCCAGCAATGCAGTGTTTGACTGTTGTGCACATGCTCACATGTCCAAGATAGGAAGCTGTAGTGTATGTGTGCTCCATCGCGCTCTTCATCCGATGAAGTGGCTATCCTGCGCAGGTCCAGCACGTGACGCGCATTCCATCCACGGATACATTGTTTCTGGAATTGACTGCTGTCACTGTTCCCCTGCCCCATTGTGATGTGCAGCGTGCCTTCGGCGGCTTGACCCAAATTTCCTCCCCTACTTTCACACCAGCGGGTCCCTTCTCTTCCAGTCAACTCGCCCTTCCGGTCAGCTCCCCAGTCGCTCACGTCATACCACAGAAGCTTCACACTAGGGAGAGAAAGCACTGTGTGAACAACAGTGCTGAGTGAAAGGTAGTGTTTCTTTTTGACTCTATATGTGTTGTGCTTAAAAACATGTTTATATTCTTGAATTTGATAAAGTGTAGAATTAGATTATTATCCTGCTTCCAGCTTCAGTGTTGCTGCCAGGATTTGAAAAATAGGGCAGATTTTCCCCCTTTTTATGTAATTTAGGGGGGATTTTTGAAAAACAAGGGAGAATTCATGGCAGTGTTCAATGTACAAATTAAACATACTACCCAGCAATGGCTAAAACACAAACCAATCAAGTTTATGCATAAAAATTCTTTTTATATGTTTGTTTCCTTTTACACAATGGCTAAAAATGTTCTGAAGCAGCACCCCCCACTAATTTTATCTACAAGCCACCACTGTTCTGGAGAACTGACAAGGCAAATTTATCTTATCTTGGCTTACTCATTTTGGCCCAGCTATATGCTTTTTATATGCTCGAAGAGAATGACGATAATTTTCTGAAATAGTGTTCAGATTATGTTATAACGTTTTTAATGCACTTAGAGAAGGTCATTTATTTAGCTGATAAAGTTTTTCTTCACAAAGTCAAAAATGCAGTAAAAACTCCTCGTTGTTCCCCACTCCCCCACTGTCATTCTGGCTTTGCGAGAATTGGACTGTCAGAAATTAAGGTCAAATGTTGCAGTGCATTGATTGCGAAGTCCCTGCCTGATGCCAACCTCTTGTTTTACTACTTTAAGGTCAGTATTAGTCCTGCACATCTTAAATCCGATTTTGAATTCCTGTCTTTTGTTCAGTGTGTCAGCCATAAATGGCTTTCACATGAACTTCTCTCTCTACTGACTCTTGTTCTGTAGTCCACAATCTGCTGCCCTGGTGACACTAAAAGAAGACATTGTGATAGCAAATAAAGAAATGTTTGTTACGGTTCTTATTGTTCTTGTTCTTGTTGTCGTCTAAAATCAAATATAATTCGTATATTCCAATCACAGCCGTCTCACCCCAAGTTTAACAAAGTGGAAGGGAGATAACTATGTTGTACCGTATGTTCTAGCTTCTAGTCATCCCACCAGCCAATGAGGGAGATACGACGTAGTCATTCAACCTGCTAGAAAGAATAGCCAAGTTTCCCTTAAACAAAACCATACCATTTTAAAAATTGCAAGGATACATTAGCTAATGTATTCAAAGATGCAATACCCTTGAAAAAAATAGGTGTTGCTCATGTTTAGAACGACTTCGATCATAATTCTGCAGAATCGGAACTAACCAAAGGTTAAATGGTAACAACCATATAAGCTTATTCTATTATCTCCCAATACAAAAATTAAACCTTATTTACTTGGTAGGGATCTAGATGTCGCCACACAGTCTAAGGAACAACTAAAAATCTTCAGAAATATGAAACAGTGGTACCCACAAGCAAGGCCGTAGACTGAAACCTGTAAAAAGAAATACAATAATGATTAAAAAGAAAAACAAGAACAAATCTTTTATAAAATAGCAAGGATCCTATAGTACGTCACTTTTGTCTAGTTAACTATACTTGGTAACTTTGACTGACTGATGAATTCACTGAAATGTTAATAGAGATGAATTTTACAAACTTATGTTTGTATATATATATATTTCTCTAGACAGCCAGCTCAAATAATTGAGCTGCCACAGCCTTCCACTCATGTTTGTTCTGTGCCAGTCTGTACAGTACTGAACAACTTCCACCACTAGCTTCTTTGATATTATCACTAAATCTGGTTTTGGGTCTTCCTGTTCTTTTGCCACATGCTGCATCTGTTAATAGAGACTTGTCAAGGTCTTGTCTTCTAAGTATATGGCCACTGAAGTTCTGTTTGCTTTTCATGGTAGTATTTAACAGTGTTTCCTAGCAATTTATCTTGTGAAGAACCTGCTCATTAGTTCTTTTATCCATTCAGTTTATTCTGAGAAAGCATCTAAAACCCTATTGTTTAAATGCTTCAATTTTCCTTTTATCAATTTTCTTTATAATCCAGCATTCAGCTTCATAGGTAGCTATACTAAATATCAATGAATTGTGGAGTCATTTTTCTGTCTGCAAGGGGATGGCCTTATGCTTCCATATGCTGTTCAGTGATATCATGGCACTCATGGATGATATGCCAAGTCTTCTCTTGATTTCATAGGTGTCATTGTAGTCACTGGTAGTAAAAGTACCAAGGTACACAAATTCTGTTATGCATTTGATATTTTCATTGTTTATTGTTATACAAACTTGTTCACTGTTTGTTATGCTTTTAGTTATTTTTGTTACTTTTGTTTCTGGGAGTTTAGATGAAGCCCAGTTTCAGTACTTGCAGCGTTTACTCTGCATACTTCATATTTATGACATCTTTGCTATAAATTTTGATACCACATAGTACGTCTCTCATTATTACCTTAGAATATACAGAGTGGGTCAAAAGTCATGCACCAAAACATTTGACATTTTATTTATATTGTATTACTATTATTGTTATTCATTTTGTTCATCACGTACAAGCATGTGTGTATTCATCATCATTTTATTTATTATATTCAATTTTTAAAAATTTGAAGTACGTCTTTGACAATTCCCGTGTGTATTTGAACTTATTTTGTACATAGTTTTTGGCCCACCCTATATATCAAAGAGGTGTGGAGAAAATATGCAGCCCTGGAGGACCACCTTGTCCAATATGAAACCAGTCTGTTAGTCTATGGCTTTTCAAGCTGCTGCACTTTGGCATATAAGTTTTTGATAAGGTCTGCTATATGAGAAGAGAATCCCATTTTGATCATCATGTGAGACATTATCAAAGGCTGTTGTGTAATCAATGAAACATAGAAAGATGTCTTTATTATATTCACAATTCTTTTCAATAACCATTTTAAGATTCAATATCTGGTTTCTTGTTCCTCTTTCAAGCCTAAAACCTGCCTGTTCTTCAGTAATTTCTTCTGCTAACTTCATTTTTCTTCCACACGAGATGATTTGAGTAGAATTTTGCTAAAGTGACTTATCAATGCAATAGTTCCATTGTTATTGCATTGCTGGACATTTCTTTTTTGACCTTGCTGGATGAATATTGACCTAACCCAACCATCAGACCAGCTTTTACTTATCCAGCTTGAGGAGCACAGTTTATTGCCACCTTTAATTATCTCAGCTGTTATGTTTTTGAAATATACTCTTTTTCATTATTTCTGTCAGTTCATTTTTGTTTCATCTCTCTCCTTGGAGTAATGCAACTAGTTAAGCAGCCCACCTACTTAATCTAACATTGACATATTGATATTTATATTTACCTTAATTTATTTATACATATATCTGTAGCACCAGTAATGCTTACATTTACAATGTTCATAATTCTTATATTTACAACGCCGCTAACACTTACTCCTAACCCTGGTAGGGGCAACAATCTTAACATGCTTGAATATTTGAATGTTGACAGGTCAAAAGTGAGAACAGGTGTAGCATGTCAATCAAACAAACACGGAAACCTTCTTTCCAAGCGCTGAATAACATCTTCCCTTCCCATGCTTCCTTCCACATTCCTTTCCCAGTTTTTAAAGTTGGCACTGTCATTGAAAGGTAGGTCTAGTGAGATTGTAGAGATGCTTGAAAGGAGACGTGTTGATGTATGCTGCATACAAGAGGTAAGATGGAGAGGAGCTTCAGCCAGGGTCCTCCCAGGCAAGGCATATAGGTAGAAAATCTTCTGGGATGGTAACAGCGATGGAGTAAAGGGTGTAGGCATACTCCTTGCAGAGAAATGGGTGGATAAGGTCATAGAGGTAGTCAGGGTGTGCGATAGAGTGCTTAAGCTCAGACTAGTCTTGCAGAATAGTATGGCTACAATTATCTCTGCCTATGCCCCACAAGCAGGCCTACCAAATGATCAGAAGGACCACTTTTATTATATCCTTCTACAGGCTACCTCAAGGACGAGTATCAATGACCTCATCTTCATGGCTGGAAATTTTAATGGGCGTGTTGGACAGCAATCTGGTATCTTCCATGGTGTTCATAGAGGCTATGGAATTAGTTCCTGAAATGAAGAGGGAACTAGACTACTGGAGTTCTGTGATGCAAGCAACCTATTATTCTGCAACACCAACTTCAGGAAGCCAGAGAGCCACTTGATAACTTATCAATCAGGCAACTCTGCTAGCCAGATTGATTTCATCCTCACCAGACAGCGGGATGCATGGTTGCTCTTAAATACAAAGACCCTCGCTGGTGAAGAATGCCCCCCCCCCCAGCATGGACTAATCATTAGTGACTTTAGACTTGAGGCCAGAAGGATGCCAAGAAGCAGACCAATTTGGAAAAGAAGGATTTGGAAGCTTAAGAAGCCTTCACATGGTCAGAGGTTTAGGAACATCCTCACTGTGAAATTTTATGAGAGGGAGGAAGAGCTTATGACATAGAGGGTAACTGGAAATTCTTATGTGACAGTTTACTGAGTGCCACAGGCCAAATCTGCAGCTGGTGCAAAGTCCCTTCCAGACCTAGGGTAATGTGATGGTGGACTAATATCCCTATCTTTGAGTTCCCAAATATACTTACTTAATCTTGTCGAGTTAATTCTGTTTTTATTTCTAAAAGAATGTTGATGTGTGACTAGTCTACATTTTATCTCATTTTGGGTAGCTCCTATATAACTCATTTTACTATACTGTGTTGTGGCTGTACATTGGTAAACTACATCCCTAATTTTACGGGAATTACCGAAGGCACAATTATCCCTATTTCTACAGTCATATAGATTGTGCTGTAGGGGGGAATTTCTTGCTAGTGGGGTAGGGTTAAGTCTATTGAGATTAAAGTGGTTATTTTGGTTCTGAGTGTATACTTTACAAAGATTGGGGTAGTGTTTATTGTTTTTATTTCTACTTATACTGCTGTCTTTGTTATTTTTGCTTCTATTTAAGTAGAAAATATCTAATTTTTTATTATTCAAGGAGGGTATAATGCTTGCTAAATTATGTGTAAGACCATAATCTATCCTAATTGTACTACTATTTATAAGTTTAGAATACCTATTATTCTTATCAAAATTTTTATTTATAACATTAAATAATTGCTTAGCTAAGTCAGTCCTTATTTGCGTTGCAAAAGGGAATATGCACCAGATCTTATCTCCCAATTTACCAGTAGTTTCTTCATGGTTAATGTGTTTATTGATATTATTTATCCTACATCCATTAACCCTCATTGTTCTACCCATTGTGTTACTGTCATTCTTATGCTTACTTACACTTTTTTTAAAATCTGATCCTATTAGTGTCATTAGCTGCGCTTTTTTACATCACTTAGGTGCATGGTCATGTGCAATAATGTTGTGGCTAACATATTCGTTATTACCACTATTCATTGCATGCTCTATAGCCCACATTCATAAGTGCCTTATCATACTTATCCTCATGTCTATTAAATATGTCCACATTAGATGAGAGATAGGAAATCCTTTTGCTAATGCCACTTATTAAAGCCCTTTTTACTGATTGTAGATGGTTACTTTGATAGTTTATATACTTTAAGTCAGAGTTAGGTTTCATAAAATGTTGGTATAAACCTGTATTTAAATCACAGTTAATGTCTGAGTAGTTGATAGAGTAGTTTTCATTCTCTATAGCAATGGAGAGGCTGAATCTATTAAAGAATTTATACAGATGTATATAAGAAAATGTGTGTCCTCTCTATATAGGCCTCCCTCAAGTTTAGGGTATTTTGTATAGATATTGTCTAAAAGGTAAATTCCCACTGAGTCAGGTGATCCCATGGTTATATCAAAGAAATCAAGGGTGTCCTTTCTAGCTCACAACTTATCAACATAGAAGATAAATTTTTGATTTACTGAAATTATTGCTGCTTCCATGAAGTTAAAACAATTACTTTGTGGCCAATAAGACCAACTCAAAGTGAGAAGAGGAAATAAGCTCAAAAATCAAAAGTTCTCCAGAACTGACATGTCAATGTATGACAATTATTGTGCTGATGATGTCTATTGAGGCAGAAACACATACCCACAGCTGTCCTTTTATCTCCATTATCTGAACCAAATCAGACTGTTGTGTCTTTAATGACAATTTTGGAGAATTCTTGATTCTTGAGATTATCTCTCCACATTTGGAGTTATCAGCTACCACCGTCACATGACGTCCCTGAAAGCAGAAATAATTTCCAATATCTTGTATGACATTTAATATACCCTTAATCATCTTTGCTGTGTTTACACACACACACACACACACACACACACACACACACACACATACACAGTCATCATCACCATTTTTATATTCACTTTTCCATGCTTGCATGGGTTGGACGGTCCTTTCCAACACAGTATTTCACCATCATCCCTTTGTGTGAGGGTCAACATTCTGAGGTCAGCCTTCCCTATTTCTGCCCATCTCTTCCTTAAGCCTTCCTCTTCTACAATCTATAAGAATCTACTGGCTCTTGCCTACTCATCTGTTATCATCCACATGCATCTCATGTCTGTACCACCTCAATCTACACCTGATTCCGGTTATACCCAGTCTCAGCTCATCACTACCACATTATTCATACTAACATTACACATGCTGTCAATCATGCTCATTTAACTTCCCTCCAGCTTTTGCATCTCCTCTGTCTTTTGCTGTTCTCATTTCCCAATCATGATGTGTCACACCTTTTAGAAAACTAGCAAACAATTTACTCTTTGTTTACAGAGACAATCACCCTTTCTCCAGTGGAATAATTCCCTGAATGACTCCAGCTTCATCAAGCAGGAACAAGAAATGAAGGGAAGTGAAACTCTTGGTTTTATGCATTGCTTCCATGTTTGGAATTTCTTCTTTAAGTCTTTTATAGATTCTACTCTAAGGACTAACTTGAATATGCTGTTAAGCAAAACTTAAGGTCTTCAATCAACATCAACTCTACAACATGACTCTACTCTGAATATTCAGTCACATCATCAGTAAATGTTCTGTTGTTCTTAAACTAGCTTCAAAATAACTGTCTGTCTGTCTTCTTGTACATATGTACGTATGTACGTATGTATGTATGTATGTATGTATGTATGTATGTATGCATGTATGTATGTACGTATGTATGTATGTATGTATGTACGCATGTACATATGTATGTACGCATGTACGTATGTATGTATGTAAGTATGTATGTATGTATATATGCATGTATATGTGAATGCACATATGTACACATGTACATGTAAAACATATATAGTATACATGCATGCCTCTGTGTATGTGTGTGTGCGTGTGTGTGTGTGTTACAAATGTTTTCTTTGTTTCAATAATGTTTTTTTCAGTGAAATATAATTGTAAACGCCATCTGGTGAGAGTATCACAACAGCAGAGTATTTTATGGCAGGGTGTAATCAGTAAACGATAAGATTAGTTTACATGTTTAATGGCCGTCTTTCTTTACTTTTGTAGCAAAACTCTAAGTGGTAGGAATAGTTAGAGTGGACTGCATATATATGTGTGCGTGTGTGTGTGTGTGTATTATGTATATATATGTATATACACACACACAACTGTTTCTTCTGACTGTCTGTCTGTCTGTATGTATGTACATTGTGTGTGTGTGTGTGTGTGTGTGCGTGTGTGTGTGTGCGTGTGTGTGTGTGTGCGTGTGTGTGTGTGTGTATGTATGTATATGTGTGTATATATATATATATATATATATATATATATATATATATACATACACTGATTACACCCAGCCATGAAATGCTTTGCTGTTGTGGCATTCTCACCAGATGGTATTTACAATTATATTTCACTGAAAAAAAAATTTGGAAGCAAAAGAAGCATATAATTGAAAAGTAAACATACACACTCATACATATATACATCTATATGTGTTTTTATTTGCATTTCCTTATGTATGAGTGTGTGTATACACACACACACACACTTACACACACACACACACAGATATACACACATATATACAGATATCTGTACACACACATTCATACACACACACACACTCTCACAAACCATCAATTCTGATTCTATCTACTTTCTTGTACCTTGAAGGTATGCCCCACCAACACCTCATCTGCACCTTATTTTCTCACTTTCCAGCTGCAGTCGCCATGTATCTCCACTACAGCAAAACACCTGTTCCTATCCCTCTGTCAATACCTGACAAAAACCCACCTCTCCCTACACTGCACCCCCACTCAGTCAAGGGCTCGTGATTGTGAGAATTTCTTGGTGGCCCCACTGATGCTGGTGCCACAAAAAAAGCAATTAGTACATTGTAAAGTGATTAACGTTAGGAAGGCAAACAGCAGTAGAAACCATACCAAAGTAAACATTGGAACTCAATGTAGTCCCCTAGTGGAGGCATGTGGCTTAGTGGTTAGAATGTTGGACTCATCACCATAAGACTGTGATTTCAATTCCTGGACCAGGCGATATGTTGTGTTCTTGAGCAAAACACTTCATTTCACATTGCTCCAGTCCACTCAGCTGGCAAAAATGAATAATCCTGCGACGGGCTGGCATCCCATCCAAGTGGGGAATTTATATATCAAGGAAACTGGGAAACTGGCCCTCATGAGTCGGCATGACTTGAAGAGGTGACCTTTACACTTTTTTTGTTTAAATAGTTCCCTGGACCATTGGAGCCTGTTGAATTGTCCAGCCCATTCCAGCATGAAATACAGATATTTAATGAAGTTGATAATGATAACCATTTGAATACATGTATGTGTATGTGTGTGTGTGTGTGCATGTGTATGTGTGTGCACGAGCATGTGTGAGATAAAGAGAGAGAGAGAGCGTGAATATATGTGTGCATGTATGTATATATATATGTGTGTAATTTTGGGGACTAATGGCTATATGTCTCAATTAGTGTGTTGAGTAAAGCACATTCATAGTGTGGCCTACCTGGTGTCATCCATAGTTGGGATCTACTTCAGGAATTCTGCTGTATTAGTGGAGATAATAATAATCGACAAATGAAGTGGAAGATGGATTTGGCATTAGTTTTTATTTGGTATGATGATCGCTTCAGCACCTCCTGCGACTGTCCTTTATGGATGTGACCCAAACTGCAATGATCGATGCAACTCAATTGGATGCACAACATCCTGCCTATGAAGGATAGTCACAGGAGGGGTTGAAACAATTATCATACTGAATAAGACTAATGCTAAATCCATCTTCCGCTGCATTCATCGATTATTATTATAATTATTATTTATATATATGTGTGTGTGTGTGTGTGTGTGTGTGTGTGTGTACATATATATATATATATATATATATATATATATAATTATGTGTATTTCTTCTATCTTAATGAATAAAAATTCTTCTGATAGAATAAATGGGTTAATAGAAACCAATGTAGCAAAGAACACAAAATAACTGTGGTTTAGTTCCTGTTTTTAAGGCAGGAACTCCTTGAAATTTTGGGTATTTGAGTATATTTAAGAATTTAAGGATTGGAGAAAACGCATGTTATAATTGCATACTTTATTCCTACATATGTTTCAAAGGATTACAACCTGTGTGATCCATAGGGATCTTTGATATTAAAATTGTAACCTTCTCATCAGGGAAAGCATGGGAATCATCTTAAACGTAAGACATTATGACCGATTATAATCGGTCATAATGTCTTACATTTAAGATGATTCCCATGCTTTCCCTGATGAGAAGGTTACAATTTTAATATCAAAGATCCCTATGGATCACACAGGTTGTAATCCTTTGAAACATATGTAGGAATAAAGTATGCAATTATAACATGCGTTTTCTCCAATCCTTAAATTCTTATATATATATATATATATATATATATATATATATATATATATATATATATATATATATATATATATATATATATATATATATATATATATACAGAGCAAATAATTCACGGGTAAAAATAATCCACAGGAAAATAATTTGAGAAGATATCATTGATTCTATTATTATCTAGTGTAACAATTTAAAAATGATAACAGAATCAATAATATAGGTGATTGCAGCTCCAAAAAAATGCATTAAATAGCTGAAGGATTAAAATTAATCAAAGGACATATTAAGTATGTCTATCTGCTGGAAATAACAGTCAAAACTCTTATTTAAATTGCCAAAATACACTGATAATAACTACAGAAATCAACTGTCCAAAGGCAAACAGGCTAAGACAATCTCTCAGCATACATTCAAGCATTTGGACTCACATGGACCGGTTTCTGGACTGGCATAATAGCCTCACCTTCCTCAGCACATGTTACCAGGATAGAGAGCCCCTACCCGTCATGTTGAAGTCTGTGCTGAAACTGATTCAGTTTACACTGAGTCATGGCAACCACCACTGTGAAAAAAATTTCAATATGAAGAAAATGATTCACGAAAAAAAATAATTCACGGAAAAATAATTTGTAAAGATATCATTGATTCTATTATTATCTAGTGTAAACAATTTTTAAATGATAACAGAATCAACAATATAGGCGATTGCAGCTCCCAAAAAAAAGCATTAAATAGCTGGAGGATTAAAATTAATCAAAGGACATATTAAGTATGTCTATCTGCTGGAAATAACAGTCAAAACTTATTTAAATCGCCAAAATACACTAATAATAACTACAGAAATCAACCGTCCAAAGGCAAATGGACTAAGACAATCTCTCAGCATACATTCAAGTACTGGGACTCACATGGACTGGTTTCTGGACTGGTATATATAAATGTGTGTGTGTGTGTGTGTGTATACATATATATGAATATATATATGTGTGTGTATATATGTATATATACATTCATGCTTCATGGACATGTGGTGAGAATGGACGAGGATAACTGCGTGAAAAAGTGCCACACCCTAACAGTTGAGGGAACCCATGGAAGAGGTAGGCCCAGGAAGACCTGGGCTGAAGTGGTGTGGCAAGACCTTCGAACATTGGGCCTCACCGAGGCAATGACTTCTGACCAAGACCTTTGGAAATGTGCTGTGCGTGAGAAGACCCAGTAAGCCAAGTGAGACCTAAATCCAAGGCCAGCCCACTTATGTGTACCTTTCCTACATTGGACACGAAACTCAGCTTGCGAAGACTTATTGGGGCAAGCGAAAGCGAAATCAGGATGACACCTGTGCCCAGCGTCGCCTTTTTGGCACTTGTGCCCATGACATGTGTAAGGATTTTCGAGCAAGATCGTTGCCAGTACCCCTGGACTGGCTCTTGTGCGGGTGGCACATAAAATACACCATTTTGAGCGTGGCCGTTGCCAGTACCGCCTGACTGGCCTTCGTGCGGGTGACACGTAAAAGCACCCACTACACTCTCTGAGTGGTTGGCATTAGGAAGGGCATCCAGCTGTAGAAACTCTGCCAAATCAGATTGGAGCCTGGTGTTGCCATCCGGTTTCACCAGTCCTCAGTCAAATCGTCCAACCCATGCTAGCATGGAAAGCGGACGTTAAACGATGATGATGTATGTATGTGTTGAACCTCACAGATGTCAAAAGACTCAGATCAAAAAAACCTGTCCCTCAATGAAAGTGAGGTATTAAAACATTATGTTTATGCCTATACACTTACAGGGGCCTGCCCTGCACCTGATCTGTCCCTGTCAAGCCTTCCCCACCTCTCATCTTCCTAACACCCATCCCTCCGCTCTTTTAGCTTTGGCACTATTCAGCTGGTCTAATTATAAGAGAACAGAATCTGCACCTATTTCATCCCTTTTGTACCACCAGTTACCTCCCCTCTCTCTTAAACCACTTCTTTTTAAAATACATTCCTCATTCTCAATATCACCCCTTTCGCTCTCTCGCTCTCTCTCTCTCTCTCTCTCTCTCTCTCTCTCTCTCTTATCTACTATCATTCTCCATACATCCTTCCCTCTCTCTTTTGCCCCAACTCTCCCCACCTCACACATCACCTCCATATTTTCTGAAGAATTTTAGTCAAACTTGTCGACCCCAGGACTCATAATTCTTGGTACTTATTCTGTCAGTCTTTTTTGCTGAATTATCAAGTTACAGGGACATAAACACGCAAACACTGGTTGTGAAGTGGTGTTGGAGACAGATACATACACAAAGACACACACACACATCAATATATATACATATGCTTCTTTTATTTTTCAAATGTAAGAAAAACAAAGTTCTTTTTTAATCTAAAATATACTCTCCTTCATTTTCTACAATGTTCTTCCATCTATCTGGTAGACTTGCAAGGCACCTCTTCTGAAATTCACTTGTTCATGATGAAAAAGACTCCTCCAGTACTGTTCTGACCTTGTCTACAGAATCCATATTTTTTTCCATCCAAATGATTTTGGAGACTGCAAAATAAATGATAATCAGAGGAGGGCAATGTTTAGTGAATATGGTAGGTGGGGCATCGTTTCTTGTTCAAACTGCTCCAGCCTTTGGAATGTCATCCTCGCTGTAATTGGCCAAGCATTATTCTGATGGAAGAACACATTTTGTCTTGAAACCAAAGATGGTCGTTTTTCTTCTAGCGCTGACTTAAGCCACTCAAGCTGCTCACAGTAAATCTCCTTTGTTATCATTTGGTTTAGGTTTAAAAGTTCAAAGTGAACTAAACCTTTCATATCCCACCAAACAAATAACAACACCTAACATGAGTGAAGACCTTCTTTAGCCTGGGGTGCCAGTGTTTCTCTTATCCCTACCTTATGTCTTCAGTGCGTAACATTTTTATAGAGAACCCATTTCTCATCTCCAGTCACTATTCTGTCCAAAAAAGGTCCATTTGTGAGATGTGACAGCAAAGAAGAGCACACATTCACTCTCTGCATGCGATTCGACTCGGAAAATTTGTGAGGAACCCATTGACCCAATTTGCTGACTTTTCCAATGGCACGCAGTTGTCAATGAATGGTTGAATGACCAAATTCAATTTGTTACAATGGGATTTTGTTCCACCAGGGTTTGCAGGACATCCTCATCAAGCTCTGCAGATCTTCCAGGACAAGGCTCATCTTCTAGGCTGTAGTTTCCCACTCAGAATTTCTGGAACCACCATTGACACTGGCTTACACTTATTGTCCAATCCCCATATACTGCATCCCTCACACTTTCTGTTGTGTTGTTGCCTTTATTGAACTCATAAAGCAAAATATGCCAAATATGCTCCTTTGTCACTTCCATTAAAGCTTTGAAAATATAACTGTTAAACTCGAACTGCATTCTTCAAAATTTGCATTAAGAATAAGGACAAGGTAAAATTACTACCTGTTTTTACAGCAAGTTAATGCAGGTAGTTTATCCCATCCCCTTTCAACTTTTAATTTATGCAATTGAAAAAACCGCATTATTTATGGGATGATACCAGTATCCCCTGCCTGGTCCCCATGTCGGTGGCACGTAAAAAATACTATCTGAACATGATCGATGCCAGGCCCGCCTGACTGGCTCCTGTGCCAGTGGGACGTAAAAAGCACCCACTACACTCTTGGAGTGGTTGGTGTTAGGGAGGGCATCCAGCTGTAGAAACATTGCCAGATCAGATTGGAGTCTGGTGCAGCCGCTGGCTCTCCAAACCTCAATCAAACTATCCAACCCATGCCAGCATGGAAAACAGACGTTAAACGATGATGATGATGATATATATGTACTAAAGCACTAAAGTTAAAGTCTGGTCTTAGAGTGACTAATGGTTTCACAGCCATGGAAGCCACAGCTTTGTGGGCAGCTTATCAGACTCTATACGAAGATAAATTTAACTCTTCATCTCTCAGAGATGAAAAGTTGTTACAGTCAATTGGTCAAAAGATCAACAGAGGATAAAAGTTCTGGTGTTGGTGAGGACGGGTTATCTCCCCTAGACCAGTTAATAGTTGGAAAAGGGATCTATCTCCTGACCTGCTAACGGATTATAAGGACTCTTTTGAACTTAATCAGCGAACAGGGAACCCCAGTTTTGCAGCAGGTGGTGCTTGAAATGAATATATTGTGAGAATATATCTTGGCATGTATTCAGCAAGCCAAGTCAAATTGAGTCTTTAAGTATTCTGGCTCATTCAGCTATGCAGATGTTGATGTATGGGCCCAGCCACTGTATGATCTTCCACTTGATATCATATGGGGTCCTTTGATCTTTTGAGGCACCACACATGGCTGGCCAGAGATGTGACGAATTGTCTTTTTGGGACCCTGAAGGATGACTGGTGGTTGAAAGCTATGCTAGCCGATCCAATGTATTTCCAGGCTTGGTTACTGGCTGTGTTCACATTCCTGGCATGTCTCTGGTTGGCTCTGGACCTGGGATGTTGTTGCTGTCACCGGTGTTTCAGTTTCCATCACCAAATCCACACTGGTCAGTTTGAAGCACTTGCCCAAGGTTCCATTCACTACATGCACTACATGCACTCTACCCCCACACATTGCTTTCCACCACTCTCCTTTCACATGCTAATGAACTTATCCACTTATCCTCCAATTCTTTGTCTGTACTCTCCTATACTCAACTTCTTGTAGCCTGAGAGTATGCTCTGACACCTTGTAACAACCATCATTGCCTTTTTTCTAGCTACTGTCACCCACCCTTATATAATGTGGGGCAGCCATATATCTTCCCTACAGCAAGACACCTGTACCCATCCCTCTATCATACTTTATACTTGGCATAAAGCCATCTCTCACTCTTTACTACCCCAACCTCAATCAGTTGAGGGATCTTGCCTTGCAAATTACTTGGTGACCTCACTACTGCCAGTATCTTTGCCATGGTTTTCAAGAGGGGCCACGTTTCTGCTCCTTAGAAGAGAATGGAGAAAACATAATCCAGTGGCTCACTCACATCATCAACCAAGTATGGGTATCAGAGCAACTCCCAAATGACTGGAGTCAGGGCATCATCCTCCTCTTCTGGAAACGGAAAGGCAACAAAACTTGTCTACAGCAACCACAGGTGCATCACCCTCCTCTCCATCCTGGGTAAGCTCTTTACCAGGATTTTCTTCAATCACGCTCTTCCTGCCATTAGAAGCCGATGCCACCCACAACAAACCGGATTCATGCTGAATTGATCTACTACCAACCATATTTTTGCCCTACATCAAATCATTGAAAGATCTCAGGAGTTCCACAAAGGTTGCCACTTCTACACCATCTTCATCAACCTGAAGGCAGCTTTCAACACCGTCAACGATGCACCCATCTGGAAAACTTTCAAGCTCATCAGTGCACCTCCCAAGATCTCTACCCTGTTTCAATGGCTCTATGGTAGTGCTGAGAGCTGCATGATGGTTTCCCATCAACAGCAGGGTCAGACAGGGCTGCATAACTACCTCTAACCTCTTCAACTGTGTTATCAATTATTTGATGACCAAGGTTTGTGAGTGTTACCTTCAGGTAACACTCACAAACTCTGGTGTTACCTTCAGGAACTACCACCTAACTGACCTGGAGTATGCAGACAACACCACCCTATTCAGCAACTCAATTGACTAGCTCTGAACGTTTTTCAGAGAAGAATCAGTAAAGCTAGGCTGACAGGTTGATTGGACAAAGACGAAGCTGATGCATGTCAGAGACAGCCCGGAACCTCCCCTTCTCCATACTGGCCCAGATGTCATGCAGTTTGTCAGCTCTTTCATTTACCTGGGCTCCATAGTCACCAACAATGGTGACCTAACCCTGGAAATCAACTGCAGATGTGGTCTGGAAGATGAAGACAAAGCTCCACATCCACAACATTTATATACACACACATATATTCATACATAAATCAAACACACACACACACACACTCTCTCTCTCACACATCATCATCATTTAACATTTACTTTAGCATGTTGCATGGGTCAGAAGGAATTTTGCTGAGGCAGATTTTCTATGGCAAGATGTCCTTTCAGTCATCAACCTTCACTTGTTTTCAGCTGTAAAGTAACATTTCTCCATAATTAGGTATATTTTCATGGAAGACAAGAAGCAAACAAACTGCTTGTATGATGGTGAAGCTCATTTACAACCATCATGTGATATCAAGACAAGAGTACACATTCACACATGAATATATCTTTTATCATTAGATTGCAGCTATGCTGGGGCACTACCTTCAAAAATTATAGTCAAACAAATCAACCCCAGTATTTATTTTTTTAAGCCTGGTGCTTATTCTATTGGTTTCTTTCACCAAACTGCTAAGTTATGAGGACGTACACACACTAATACATACGTGTGTATATAAACAAACATTTGATTTTTAGAAGTGTCGAATGCGTATCATACAATACAGACAAGACTCATGGTTTTCGCTGGTATGCCTTTAATTTAATTAGATAACAAAGAAGGAGGAAGCAGAGATGAAGGTAGCATTTATATGTAGTTATATATATATATATATATATATATATATATATATATATATATGTATATATATATATATAAATATATTCTATCTCTCTCTCTCTCTCTCTCTGAATCACCACTTCTTCCACCATTTCCTCTTCGACTCGCGCACGAACCTAAACATATAACCAGTTCGCTTTCCAACTCCACCACAATTTCGTATTGGAATCTCTATGCTAATAGAACCCACGACGAAGCTCCATTAGCCCGCGGTACGCCCGCCCTCCCACCCCCTCCACCAGTACCGGAAGTCTTTTTAGATCATCTTCCGCGAACACTGCCTGTGACCTTATACCCCCCCCCCTCTTATCGACCTTATAGCGCATAAAGATTGGGTAGTATATGAAGGTTGTAGGTATTGTTTTTGTTTATGAACTCTGCCAAATGCAAGCTTTCTTTTCAGGTTCACGACACTGCTTACCCCCTTCCCAGGGTCACAAGGGCCCACTCCTCTGACACCCACTCCTCCCACACTGTCAGGATTGGCACTCTCAACGTCGGCACGCTGAAAGGTAGGTCTGGTGAGATTGTTGAGATGCTTGAACGGCGACGCGTAGATCTGTGCTGCATCCAAGAAGTAAGATGGAGAGGAGGTTCTGCGAGGTTCCTCACAGGCAAAGAACACAGGTACAAGTTTTTCTGGGCCGGGAACACTGACGGAGTCGGGGGCGTAGGAATACTTCTAGCAGAGAAATGGGTTGATAAGGTAATCGAGGTAGTTAGAGTATGTGACAGAGTACTTAAGATTAGACTAGTGCTTCATCATAGGCTAGCTACTGTCTTCTCAGCCTATGCCCCTCAACCGGGGCTCCCGGATGGGCTGAAAGACCAATTCTATGACACCCTCTTGCAAACTACCTCGTCAACAAGAGACAGAGACCTTCTCTTTGTGGCTGGTGACTTCAATGGTCATGTCGGACGTCGTGCTGGAGGCTTCCATGGCATACATGGAGGCTATGGCTTCGGTTCCCGCAACGAGGAGGGAACCAGACTGCTGGAGTTCTGTGATGCAACCAATCTTATGGTTTGCAATACCAACTTCAGGAAACCTGCCACTCACCTAGTCACCTACCAATCCGGCAGACACTCTAGCCAAATCGACTACATCCTCGCCAGAACTAGAGAAAGAGGGAGGCTTATAAATGCCAAAACCCTCCCTGGCGAAGAATGTACACCCCAACACAGATTAGTAGTTAGCGACTTCGAGATCAAGGCAATATGGGTGCCCAGAAGTAGACCGGCCTGGGGGAGAAAGGTATGGAAACTTAAAGACCCTGCAAATGGACAGAGATTTAGAGACAAGTTACTTGAAGCATTTGACGAAATAGAAGGGGATATAGCATCATACAACATGGAAGACAATTGGAGATTTCTGCGGGACAACCTGTTGAGAGCCACAGACCAGATCTGTGGCTGGTGTAAAGTCCCCTCTCAACCCAGAGTAATGTGGTGGTGGAACAAGGATGTAGACGGGGCTATTAGACAAAAGAAACAGGCTTGGAAGGACTGGAAGAACGGTGGTAGCAGGGAATTGTACCAATCTGCCAGAAGGGAAGCTAGGCGACAGGTTTATTTAGCCAGAGGGGAAGCAGATAAGAAAAGATTTGCCAATGTTCTGCGCCGTGAGGACCAAAGACTTGAGGTATTTCGTGTTGCAAGACAGTGTAGAAGAGAGAATAGTGATGTTGTAGGAGAGAAATGTGTTCGCATGGATGATGGTACGCTTGCACTAAATGAGGCTGCAAAGAAAGAGGTCTGGAGATGCCACTACGATAGATTGCTTAATAAAGAGAATCAATGGGAGAAAGAGAGCCTGCCGTATGTCGACCCAACAGAGGGACCAGCTATCCAAGTTGACAGTACAAGGGTAGATAAAGCAATTAAGAGTATGAAGACAGGGAAAGCCCCCGGCCCATCAGGAATTACTGCAGAGATGCTCAAAATATCTGGCAGTGTTGGCTACAGCCTAGTCACCCGTATTACGAACCAGGTGATACACGAAGGAGTCATACCCAATGACTGGTGTAGCAGCACCATAGTAAACTGCTACAAAGGTAAAGGTGACGCTTTAGATACTAATAATTACAGAGTCATCAAGCTGTTAGATCAGGTTATGAAAGTTACGGAGAGGGTCATAGCCCAACTAATTAGGGAGCAAATCAATTTAGATGAGATGCAGTTTCAGTTCGTGCCAGGTAAAAGCACCACTGATGCCATATTTCTAGTGAGACAGCTGCAGGAGAAATATCTAGCCAAGGATAAACCTCTGTACCTAGCCTTCGTTGACATGGAGAAAGCCTTTGACAGGGTCCCCCGATCCCTTATCTGGTGGTCAATGAGGAAACTTGGGATAGAAGAATGGTTAGTGAGAGCTGTGCAAGCCATGTACAGAGATGCTGTCAGTAAGGTGAAGGTTGGAAATGAGTACAGTAATGAATTCCAGGTAGAGGTAGGGGTCCACCAAGGTTCCGTCCTCAGCCCCCTCCTATTTTCATAGTCCTCCAGGCGATCACAGAGGAATTCAAGACAGGTTGCCCCTGGGAGCTCCTCTATGCTGATGACCTTGCACTAATTGCGCAGTCACTATCAGAACTAGAGGAGAAGTTTAAGGTGTGGAAGCAAGGACTAGAATCGAAGAGCCTTAGAGTCAACCTAGCAAAAACCAAAATCCTAATAAGTAGGAAGGTAGATAAAACACAAACCCCTTCAGGTAGATGGCCCTGATCAGTATGCAGTAAAGGAGTAGGTAGTAACTCTATAAGATGTACCCGGTGCAAGCTATGGACACATAAGAGGTGCAGCAATATCAAAGGCAGATTAACTACAAAGTTAGTTTTTGTATGTGGCAGATGTTCAGGTGCAATAAACACTGTAAACAAACAGGAAACAACTTCTATCTCATTCCAGGGAGAAAAACTAGAGGTAGTTGATAGCTTTCGCTATCTGGGTGACCAAGTTAGTAGTGGGGGTGGGTGCGCTGAAAGTGTAACTGCTAGAATAAGAATAGCCTGGGCCAAGTTTAGAGAGCTCTTACCTCTGCTGGCGACAAAGGGACTCTCACTCAGAGTAAAAGGCAGACTGTATGACGCATGTGTACGAACAGCCATGCTACATGGCAGTGAAACATGGGCTGTGACTGCTGAGGACATGCGTAAGCTTGCAAGGAATGAAGCCAGTATGCTCCGCCGGATGTGTAATGTAAATGTGCATACCCGTCAGAGTGTAAGTATCTTGAGAGAAAAGCTGAACATAAGAAGCATCAGTAGTGGTGTGCAAGAGAGACGATTGCGCTGGTTTGGACATGTGGTGAGAATGAATGAGGATAGCTGCGTGAAAAAGTGCCACTCCCTAACAGTTGAGGGAACCCGTGGAAGAGGTAGGCCCAGGAAGACCTGGGCTGAGGTGGTGAGGCAAGACCTTCGAACATTGGGCCTCACCGAGGCGATGACTACTGACCGAGACCTTTGGAAATGTGCTGTGCGTGAGAAGACCCGGCAAGCCAAGTGAGATCATTGCCAGGGCCCCTGGACTGGCTCTTGTGCGGGTGGCACATAAGATGTACAATCCTGAGCGTGACCGTTGCCAGTACCGCCTGACTGGCCTTGTAGGGTTTTCGAGCGAGATCGTTGCCAGTGCCCCTGGATTGGCTCTTGTGCGGGTGGCACATAAAAGACACCATTTCGAGCGTGGCCGTTTTCGTGCGGGTGACACGTAAAAGCACCCACTACACTCTCTGAGTGGTTGGCGTTAGGAAGGGCATCCAGCTGTAGAAACTCTGCCAAATTAGATTGGAGCCTGGTGTAGCCATCCGGTTGCACCAGTCCTCAGTCAAATCGTCCAACCCATGCTAGCATGGAAAGCGGACGTTAAACGATGATGATGATGATGATGATATATATAGTTATATATATATATATATATATATATATATATATATATAACTATACATATATATCATGTGTGTATCGTTGGCAATTTTCTTCCTCCGTTTTCCCTTCTTTTGGACTTTCCTCTATTTCTGAAGAAGAGCTTTGCTCGAAATGTTAAATCCTCTTTCCTTCCTTTCCTGAGCATCTAATAATACAGTACTTGTACCACATCCTCGCGTTATTGTTTTTTCTTGTTTGTTCTTCTTTCTTTAGATTCACTATATATATATATATATATATATATGTATATGTACATGTGTATATATATATATATATATATATATATATATATATATATATACACACACACACATACATACATATATATATACATACATATATATATATATATATATATATACACATAGCTATATATATATATACACACAAACACACATACATCTATATACACACACACATATACACACACACATACATGCACCTATATAAACATACATACAAATACAAGCAAACATACATTCATTCATACACACATGCATATGCACACATGTATGTATGCATGTATTATATGTGTTTCTAAGATGGTAGACTATGATTTGACTCCTATTTCTATGGTAGTCAATAGATCTGGTCAACCTGACATACTGGCTGACCACTTCAGTGTCTTCATGTCCACACTCAAGAAAGGACAGAATCTCATCACAAGAAAAAAAATGAAACACTCATTATTTATATAGTCTCCAACTGCTTACAACAATGATCTCTACCCTCCCCATGAAATTTATTTATAGTTACATTGAGGTAATGCTCTAACAATGTATTGACAATATATCTTGGCCATAATGGAGGGAAGTTGTGGAAGAGGGAGACCCAGGAAGACATGGGACAAAGTATTGACAGTCAATCTCAAAATGCTGAGGTGACAAAAGACTGAGATATGTGGTGCATTACTATACTCAAGAAGACCTGCCCACCACAAC